>NC_054059.1:37836417-37989259 GCF_017639655.2 Falco naumanni | reverse complement strand
TACTGGAACAGTTTCCAAACTCTCCATCCTCCCACATTAATCAGATTTTAGCAAATCTAGTTTTGATTCTACCACTCAGCTGGTATTAAAATGAATATCTTTATCTTTATGAAAAGAATGTAACCTTTTATCCATCCACACACCATTAGGAATATCCTTTACACCAAAGGGTTCCAATGATTTTCTGAAGTCAATGTTATGTCTTTCAAAGGCTGGACTTACCTGTGTTTCTGAGACTTGTCTGAGCAATGGTTAGCAAATTCAGGGTATTCCACTATGTACATACACACATGTCAATACCTCCTTCAGGCAACTGTGATGAGCATTATAGGTCATAACAAGGACCTTACACTTGAGATCAGGCATAATGTTTTACAGTAATAATAGCAGGTCTCCATTGCCTTTTTCTAGGTGAAGCCAGGGTTTGGTCCTGTATGTTGGGACAGGCCAAGAAGATGGCAGATCAGCAACCTTTAAGAACATCTTTTGTTAACTGCGGACGGCATTTGGAGCTGCCTTAAAAGGTATGGAATGCTTGCGGAGCATTCCTGAATATACACTGGAGAATTCAATTCACCCTGTGTACATGGATAACCCCAGCTCCTAAAAGCAGCTCCTAGACAGGGAGCTCCAGCATTTCCTAAAAGTCTTGTCAGTGAGAGGGAGACCTTCCATTCAATATGCCTAAAAATATCATGCCTTTGCGGGTTGCTGTAGTAGCTGAGCTCCCGCCATGCACAGCTAAGTGCTAAGGGCTGACAATGCACTTACGGCCAGTCTTTGAAGATTAAGATTAGGCAGCAGCTGCCTTGCAGGGAAGACAAACAGTGGAGAGTGCCTCTGGAATTGTGCCACTTCTGCTGGCACATCTTCGGCTCTGCACCCAGATAGCTCCTGGGATGCTGCCAGGGAGCCACCTCAGAGGTTTGCTGCCCCAGGAGCCGGCAGAAGAACATGCAGATGGCACAGTGCTTTGCTTGGGACTGCTCACATGTGCTGCTTGGGCATCAGGGGCTCGCTCCCTCGCTGTGCTGGTGGACTCTGGTGGGAAGCACCACCTGAAAGAGGTATGGGCATCTCTCTCTCCTTATCAGTTTTATTGCCCAGACATGTCTCTGCTTGTTCTGATGCCCCTTGCATTTACTGTGCAGCCCCCTGGCCAGCCTGTCCATGTGTTAAGCCTCTGCATCCCTGAGAGTGGCTCTGTTGCTGGCCTGAGCATCTCCTGGTCAAGCTGGCAGAATTTTTATACTCTGCCACATCCTCCAGCAGCACTGAAAATATTTGAGAAGACCAAGAAAAGATGGTTGACAACACTTTTTTACACAATGAGATAAGTTAGTCTAATGCAGAATTTCTAGACTGTCTCTAGAAAATTTCCCCTGTGCTGCCTAACCGTAAAGGAGATGTGACTGTGCTGCTGTAGTTCTTAGCACTGTAACTGGGGAACAGTGGAGTCTCATTTGGCCATGGGATGGTGTCATACAGGACCCTGAAAAAAGGGCGTTTAAACATTTCTAAGAGAACATCCATATGTGTCAGGCCTTTTCTTCTTATCCCCAATCACAATTCACCCATCAGTTCAACAAGGATGACCAAAATGAATGTGTATTTGGGCTGGTGATTTTAAAAGGGATGTGGTTACGGGCAGCTGACAGGGCACTTAGGATGTACTCAAGGGTTTTATGAGTAACTTTACTTTCCTCTGTATGACTGAAGGAAATGTTGCAACTGCACTTCTGAACAGTGAAGAGCTACATGGCAAGTGACATGTCGCTATTGCCTTTTCCCCATAGATGAATAAATCAGCTCTAATTTTATAACTGCCACCTGTCCAGCCACATATTGATACTACATGGTAACTCTTAGAGAAACACCGCTGGGACTGAAGTGGGCAGAAATGACAACATATAATACAACAGGCAACAGCTGTTGTCTTTGGCATCACAAAAAGTGAATTTTGTGCCCAATTTCTTGTTGAAAAAAGCATGTGGTCTGTCTGGTAACACAGCAGGGAGCTGCCACGTTACTAGTCACATGATTAAGCACCTGAGCTTCCAAAGTTGTTTTCAGTAGGAAAGCTGGAGTTAATAAAGCTGGAGTTAAAAAGGCTGGAATGAAGGATACAGGACAGCAATCATTGGAGAGGTACAGAATATAAGACCATCTCAGTGCCGAACTCCTATATGTGGGTTTATGAGATGAGGAACGAAAGGCACAGAGGATGAGGAGTGGTCAGCAGAGGAAGAAGTGTGATCTTGAAAGGAATGGGTAGAGCCACAACGTAGTTCAACAGGCACTCAAAGGGAATGGCTAGTCTGAGGAATGTTATAGGGATGGTACCATAATATCACATAAATAGCAGTACTGGGCCAAAACAGACATCCACATCTCCCCTGTGGCCAACAGGAGCCATGAACACAAGTAGAAAGAGAAGCATCTTCAGTTTTCCCCCTGTTATGCCCCAGGCTCCAGCTATTCTCATGTCAGGGAATTCCCAAATTTGATTTCTGGCACTTTCCCAAGCTGTTCATCCCACAAACTACCAGGAACCAGGGAACCTGGTCCACTACAGAGGCATATTCTCTTTTAGTTCTTCCTTAATAATTATTTGCCTATCTTAAGTTATCATCACAGCTATTGTTTAAAGTTAGGTTTAATTGATAACATCATACTCTTCTCTGATTTTATGTATGTACCATAATGTCTACACCTAACACCAGTATATAAGTATATATTACTTATGGATAAATATGTTTTGAAGTAACTAATTTAAAATGCCATTAAATAAAATTCCTTGATCAGCCTATTATTGAGTTAAAAAAATAAATAAATCAGAAGAAAAAAACCAAATAATATTCAAGTCAAGACTCAACAAAACAGAGCCAAAGATGTCAGAATTTGAAATCTTATCCTGAACATATGCTTCTCTGAGAGTATACAGCTGGGGAGACTCAGAGAATGCCAACTAAAATTATTGCTATTTGTATAATGCAATATTGAATACATTTACATTACAGATGATTACTATTGTTGCAGAATGCAAGTAATCATGTTAAGTTCAATAACATCCACTAGCACAATCCTGTATAAGGGAGGATTTTAATTTCCTTAGGAGGGTGAATCCATTGATTTTCCAGGTTTCCTTGCCACTATTAAGAAATCAAATTTTTCTAAGACTCTCAGGATATCCTTTTTCTTACATTGATTTGCTCTTTTCTGTAAGCCAGGAAGATGTAAAACATTTTAAAAACCCTTTCTTTCCATATTCCCGTTAGTGAATAAAAAATTAACTTTGTGGATTAAATTTGCAGACATGAGGCAAAGAAACATAGCACATCTCATTTTAGAATATGGGTACTTCAGTTCAAAGCATCTCCTTCCTGAGTGGGTTCAACAAGTTTACAAAGTAATGAAGCATTTATGTTCAAAGTCTCTTCTCTTAAGAATACCATGTCTCTAAGTGTACTTGATGGTGTTTGCAAGAAATGTAATTTCAGTGAGTAAAATTTCAGCAAAGTGATCTGGCAGAAAGCGATCATAATGGGTTTGCACATGAAATGGCCATAAACTGCCACCAAGAGACAAACCCGGAATACTATCCATGGGATCATGTAATTAATGCCTCAGAAAAATCTCTCTGTTACAACAGAAAACAGCGATGAATTAAACAGTGCCCCCTTCCAGAAGCTGCGCTTTGGCAAATTAAAACAATTAGAATATATATTAAAAAATTTACATTCTTTCTGGACAAGAAGATCCCATTTATCTACACACAGAATGAAACAGAATACTTCTTGTGGCATCTCCGGTCAGTGGTCGAGCTCTCATCTGAAAGGCGTTGGGTCAGCAGTACATGGGGCCATTTTCAGCCCCGGGAGAGGCGATGTCAGCCTCACCCCAAAAAGAAGAGCAGGCAAAGGAACAGCTGCAGATATCAGCTGAGGAAGGCTTACCGGTACAGAAAGAATGGCTCATTTATAATGTATGAAGCCCCTTGGCCTTCATTAAAGGATAAGTGTGCTGTTTTAGATACTCTTACCTCACCCCAGCATCTGAAGTCCTTGGTTTTGGAAAATGCCCAGATGAAGGCCATAATGATACGTAAGAGTAAAAGGGAATGTGATAATGGATTTGAGGTTGTAACTTGCTCAGCCTATAGGACATGTAAAGGGAATTCAGCTGGGATATACAAGCACCCGTGAGAGAAGCAAGCATTAAAATGTCCTGAAAGTTCCATCAGGTGCTGGCAGCGCAAAGCCCACGGTGCGTGTGTGTGTGCGGTCAGCAGCGAAGGTGACTGCGGGCAGAGGAATCTGCTCTGACAGGAGAATAAAACCAGGAAAAGCCATGGTCTTCAGACGGAGTCTCTGCTCAGGGGTGTGCAAGAGGGATGTGTGTTAAAAAGCAGTTGTTGGCTGTTATGTGCACCCCT
Source organism: Falco naumanni (assembly GCF_017639655.2). NCBI lineage: Eukaryota > Metazoa > Chordata > Aves > Falconiformes > Falconidae > Falco > Falco naumanni. The sequence goes on along the minus strand of NC_054059.1, from coordinate 37,984,824 downwards.
GCAGAAGCGTTTTGAGGTGAAAACCCCCAGGGAGTATCTGGCTGGCTGGTCGGCTTTGCTGCCTGACTGATCGTTGCAAGGTAGAGGGTAGGGAAAAGACATAAACAAAATGTGGAAGCTCACTGTTTTGAGCCAAATCTGCAAATCCTTATTCAGGGAAAGTCAAAGGAGGTCAAAACCGAATCTGCCTAAGACCCAGGGATGAATGTCATGATTCACGGCCGGAGCCAAAGCCAACTGAAGCTGGTGGGTTATGTGCTGTTGTAAGCAACAAACAGGATGTTACCCTGTCCATTAGAGTTGCAGAAACATTGAATATCAGACTGGAAGAAATATCTTAGATCATCACTTCCCATCCCCTTTCTATCATAGTTGACCATGAAATATAATCCCATTTATAAGTGCATCAAAGGAGCTTTGGTAACTTCATGGCTATGTACAATAAGAAATCAGCTGAGCTATGCTGAGGCGATGGGGAGGGAGTTAAGCTGAATTAGAGGAAAAGACACGAGATATAATCGTCAGACAGTTAGAGACAAAGCCTGTAATTAAGGTAGAAAGTGTTCAGTTGCTTATTGAGAATAATTTTTCAGCTTCCAACTGACTGTGCATTGAGTGCATAGGATTTTCTGGGAATTTCTGTATATCAATGCACACGTGACAAAAGGGCATCGCTGAAACTAATGTGACTAGAAACATAATAATCTATGAATGTAGAAGATGTTGTAAAATATGTTGTTAAGCTTCTAAAACACCCAAACATTAAAATCAATTGCTAAACTGCAGGCCTGGAGCGTAGTGAATTAAAAATTGAAATCTGTGGGGTAGGAGCAGTAATAGACTGATGAGCCTTCAGTGGGAGGCATGTTATTTTAAGTAGCTGTTATAAAACCACCTAGATGAAAATCAGATGATTACAGAAATGGAGCTGATTTATGCCAAAGGAAAACCTTGCTTCCAACTATAAGGATTCACTAAAGTGTCAACAAATTAGTGGGTAAAGAAGCACTGGCAGATATAATTATTCAGATTTTTCTTAAAGTCCCTCAAAGAGGTTATTAAAGAAAACCAAGCACCTAGAAGGTGAAAGGTAATGTTCTGCCTTGCAGTGGAAAAGGGTTGGGAGACAGCAAATACAAAGGATAAACAGCCAGCTTTCATCTAGAAATGAGGTTAATAGTTAGTGTTTGCAATGCATCTGCTGGGACTGAGGCTGTTTATTAATAATCCAATGGCAGAGTAAAGTAACAAAATCTGCAGATGATGCTAAGTGATTTAGATTGGTCAAGGATTAAGACATGCAGAATGATGAAACTAAGCTGTCGGGCAATGTGTTATGGGTTTGATTCTGGTTCTTTGTTTTGGGTGGGTTTTTTTTCTTCTTTCTTTTGCTATAAGCAAAAGCAAAGTCATAAGCATTAAAATAAGTAATAAAATTCCTTGCACCACTGGACTGTAGGCCAAACGAAGTGTTAACAGTTTCAGAGCAAGATTTGTAAGTTGTTACAGATGGTCCAGAAGAAACCTCTGCTTAATAACAACGAAACCAAAAGAGGTTTGATGGTATTAAGAAAGGGGCAATAGGAACAGGACAGAATGCTCTAAGGCTGTCACATCTCAGTCCTCATCACCCCCTCACTTTTAATAATGTTTACAGTTGTAGTTAGTCAGTCCTCATCAAAATGTAACCAGGGAAGAAAACTGGTTCCTCCTAAAGAGCAACGGATACTATCTCCAACAAGGAAATCTTTCCAGACACTAAGAAAGATCAGTGAAGACATTGATAAGAGGGAACATAAGCTGAGAGGCTCATGAGAAATAAGGGATTTTTCATCAGTTTTTAATACATCTTTATTATGAGAAAGAAAAGAATCTGGTAAAGACTAACAGTTCTGAAAGGGAAAACCATCTATTCATGCATAGTGTGTAATGAACTTGCAGAATTTGCTGTAGGAAATATTGTTAAAGCACATAGTTCAGGTAGACTGTCAAACAAAAAAAAAATAGTGTACCATCAATACTCAGATGGATGAAAATTTGGAAAGAACTGCATTTTTATAATAGTGCTGACTCTGCAACATGAGCTAACCACGATGTTAACCCCTATATGGGGTTAGGAAAATTATTTCCACTGCAAAGCTTTTTCATGTACAATACATAGTTACGGCTGCAGTGGGGGACACATTTTGTCATAAACCCTTATTGCACTTTGTTTCTCCTCCATTAAATGAATCAGAGGCCCTGTGGTACCCTCCAGCCTTGGAGATCTATATTTTTATTTAATTATTTCTGAAAGAATGCAAGGCAGCAATTGACCCTTACCAGTGTTCAAAAGCGCTGCATTAAATATGCTGTCTGAACGGCAGTCAAGCTGTCATCTGCTTCCTTGGCAGAGGTAATTTTGGAAAGTCTGGATAGTAGTTAATATGGCAACATTATTTCTGCTGCACTGTTAGCATCAGTAACTTAGATTTAAATGAGAAAGAAAAGAAATATAGAGAAGCTCCAAAGAACACTCCTGTATGTGTTCTAGGGACACAAAATTAATATAAAAGTCAACAGGAGGAAGACGAAACATTGGGAAGTTAAGAAACACCTTGTATTAATGGATTATCACAAATTCCCATTGACAATCCAGTAAGCTGTTCTTTCTGTCTTCCTTCCCCTTCTTTCTTCTTCTTCTACCACTGCCTGGTGTTTTATGTGCACATTCAGATGCCGATCATATTTTTGTAGATCTTGCATACAAAATAAATGTCATTGTTGTCACCATCAAATGTATTTATCTGTCCATTATCTCTGTTTAAACATATAATTGACTTACAGAAACGGAATCTAAACTCCCATTTTCTTAACATAATAGACCTACCTCAAGGACATACATTTATCAGCATGGATGGAGAAATTTAAAATTAAAAGTGTCACTCTTTAGGAGAAATTTAAAATTAAAAGTGTCACTCGTTATTTCTGTAGACTGTATTGCATTTTACAATCCAACCCAGGCGTCTTTGGAGAGCTTTCAAGAAGAATGAGAACATACAGTGCCGGTCTAGATATTTCTTGTGGTGGCCTTCCTTTTGGACACCCTTTCTCCACTCTTCTCAGCGAAGAGGCTGGTGCATCCTGGCAGAAGAGGCTGCTCTGGATGGTGTCACTCCACTTGCCAGCCTCCATCACAATTCTGCAGCTGAGTGAGCCTCCTGGACAAAACTCACACCTGGCATGAGGCGCAGGACTTTACCCCCTTCCCTGCTTTCCTTGCTGGGCTTCTTTTCCTCTCCTCCCCCTTCCCTGCCTCTGGGCTGAACACTGCTCGTTATCACAGGGCTCACATAGGCTGCTGGGTGGCCCCGAAATGCAAAAAATCAGTGCAGCTCTCCCTGCTAATTAAAGGCTGCCCCGTGGGAGCTGCCCCACTGCCCCAGGCTGGTTATCATCCTGGCTTTCCTTCGCACCTGGGATGATCCCTGTGCAAGGCTAATCACAGCATGGGATAGAAAATTATTAGCAGATTTAGCCCTGTGGAAAATACATTTGTCAGCCTGCCACCCCTTACCAGGATGACAGGCATCCTCTCTCTCGGCAGAAAGGCTTTGTGCTTCTAAAGAAACTGACCCCAAATTATTTACAAACAGCCACTGTTTCTCTGTGATTTCTCTTTCCCACTGGTCCAGGCAAGCTCACCCTCCACCACATGTAGCAGGAGGCATCCTGCACTGCATCTGCTGCTTTTGAAAGTCATGTAATTTCTCTGTAGAAGAAGAATCAGGTGCAATTTGTTTCACCCAAGTGTCGTCCACTCTCATTGATGGGGGTGGAGGCTACATGTAGAGACGGGCACTGTAATTTCCATTTTGCAGGCAGACACCCCGTGGCAAGGTGACTCTCCCAAGGCGGTATGGTCTGCAGAGCTGAAGGCTGCAAACCAGATGCCTGATGCCTTAGGTCAGGCTCAGCTGTTGCATGCCTGGAGAGCTACCAGGGTTCAAGTGGGATGGACCCCAGGCTCATGCTGCTGAACGGGATTTATATTGCTGTCCCCATCTCTTGGCATTCAGAGCAGAGGAAGAAGAAGCCCGTGACAGTTGCAGCATGGCTAGAGCTTGCCTAGCTCACTGAAATGGAAGGATTTCCAGCTGGGACTATATGAAGATTTATTAGTTTGTGCTTTTTATCACATTTTTTTTATTAATATAATGAAGTATCAGTATCATTTTAGGGTTGTTATAAACTGCCATGGGCATTTATAAACTGAACTGGGGAGATTTATAAACTGAGATGCATACTACTCTGCTCTGAACATATAGTAATGAAGGGGAGGGCGAGAAGACATAGAGGTTTACACCGAGATAAACAGCTCTGACCAAATAACCTGGCAAATAAGGGAATGCTCCTAGTGCCTAGGTGCAGGCAGTCACCCATAGCCACATGTCCCTCCCTTCCTAGGGCATCAGGGCACATCTGAGCTCTCCATCTTCTTTTCCTTCTCCCCAGCACAACTTCCCATGCCGAGGAACCCGCCTGTGCCTGGGTACAAGGGGACAGCAGCACGTTCCAATCTGTCCCCAGGTCTGAATGGCCGGCACCACAGGACCCCATGGCACGCCACAGTAAGCCCCTTGCCCTCGATCGAGTTAAAGTGATTGCAATACAAGAGAACCCAAAATAAGCATGATGTACTTCTTTTTCCCTTAATTAGGGCTGTTTCCCTGCTTTCTGAAATCTAAATGGAGAGCAAACTATGGGATTCCTAAGGGAAACGTGATTTTGAGATATGCTGGGTGCACACTTGAGCCTCGTCCTTTTTCTGCCCCTGTCCCTGAGTTTTCCACTGAAGATCTCACCCAATGCTTCATTTCATTTTGCACAAAGGTTGTTCTGAAGCTGCTTAACCAGCACAATGTGCCCGGAGGAGCACCAAGGCTTGGGGAGGCTGTCAGAAGCCATGTCCTGGCAGCTGCAGAAGGGGAAGGGAACGCACGGTAGATGTTTCCCTTCACAAGCCCTTGCTCTCCTGTGCTGCCTTGCCAGCCCCATGCTCCAGAGAGGTGAGCTCTGCCCTCGGGGAGCAAGGCAAGAATATGGCTCTGACTGTCCCCCTAATGCAGTTTTGATTTATCCACTGAGCAACTATCAGACTCCATTCAGCTGAAGCCAGCTTTATGGATATTTACAAGCAGGCTTTTAAAAACAAAAGGTTTTTCTTTAAATAGCTTTTTGAAGTCTATAAGGCCCTTTGATACTACCAAAGGCAGAGGTTATCATCATTACTTAGTAATACTTGCCTGCACATTCATTGTGGTTTTCAAATCTGTTCATTCCTTATTACACCTATTTAGATGCAAGAGAGCCACCCAGGTCCAGATGTCACCAACTGTCATGGTTTAACCCCAGCCACAAACTAAGCACCACCCAGCTGTTGGCTCACCCTGCCTCATCCCCAGAGGGATGGGGAGGAGAATCAGAAAGGAATGTAAAAATCAAGGGTTGAGATAAGAACCAATGAATAATTAAAATAAAATAGAATAGGAGGGAAAACCCAAAACAACAACAATTATAATCATAGCAACAGCAACAATTATAATGAAAAGGAGGGAGAAGGGGAGAAGAATAAAATACAAAGGGAAGGGAAAGAAAACAAGTGATGCACAATACAACTGCTCACCACCCACTGACTCTTGCCCAGCCAGTCCCCGAGCAGCGATCGGCAGGCCCCAGCCAACTACCCCCCAGTTTATATACTAAGCATGATGTTCTGTGCTATGGGATATCCCTTTGGCCAGTTCAGGTCAGCTGTCCTGGCTGTGTCCCCTCCCGGTTTCTTGTGCCCCTCCAGCCCTCTCATCGGCAGGGCCTAAGAAACTGAAAAAAACATGACATCTTATAAATATTACCTAGCAACAGCTAAACACTTCAGTGTGTTATCAACATTGCGCTCACACCAAATCCAAAATGCGGCACTGCACCAGCTACTAAGAATAAAATTAACTCTGTCCCAGCTGGAATCAGGGCACCGACAGAGCCATCACTAGGGAACCTGGGTGTGAGGAGGAGCAGGATCCATTCCCAGACTTTAGTGGGGTTTTAATGTTTTAATTACCACTAAGGAGGTAGGGTCATTCTGAGCTATGGTAAACTAGGACAGTTCTGCATATTTCCAAACAGTTACCAGAATTTATACCACCTGCCTGGTTTTATACTAGTGTAAGATGGGGCTGCGATTCAATAAAAACAACGTGAATTTTGCTGTTAAGGTCAGTGAGATCCCACTTTCAAGACTTTAAAGCAGTCAAGTAGCACAACATTTATTTCAATGCACCATTTTCTTCTTTTTAAGGACATTTTGTTTCTTTGATGTTATATTTGAAGTGTTAGAAGTAAACCTGCAGGAAGCAGAAAAATTAGTTTGGACTTTGGTGTATTTTGACATAATGACAGAAAATTCACTGTGGGGAAAACCAGTAGAATTCTGCAACCCAAATGAAAACTAAACCACTTTTCTGAATCAAAGGCACCCATCACATGGGTCAGGCTCTTCTGGCAACAGTTCCAGGGAAAAGACTCTTGACTGGACTACCATCACAGAGAATCAGAGTTCTTTGCTAAAATACCAGAGATTATGATTTCCTTTTGTGTTAGAAACTGGCTAGCACTGAGACTCCGGAGAGAGCCGGACTGAACCTAGCTGATCAATACCCAAAGCTTATGCAACCATGTATTCTTCTGGGTGGGGGAAATTCTTCGATCCTTCATTGTCCGGCTTCATTCTTCAGTGATTAACATCTCAAATGACTATTCAGGTCACATAGGTTCAAGTCGCCAAGGCAGAAGCAGCTTTGCCTCTTGAGGACTATCAGGCAGCAGGGAAGGTAAATAAAGGGTTTTGTTTAACGTTTAAAAGAGCATACTAATGGACAATTAGTCAGGGGATTTTTGTGGATTTTTAAATCCACAAAAAGCAAAGCCTCTAACACTTGGCAAACCCTGCCATCCAAGCTGTGTTTTGGGTTCACACCACAGTACACATCTCAGTGCTGATGGTGCTGGTAACCCATGATTGTATCTGCTTCTGATGGGAAGTGGTGAAAAGAGGTTGCAGGTGTCTTGAAGAGAGCAGGTAATCTTCAGCAATGTATGCAGGGTGAGGAAACATCATCTAGACTAAATTATTTACCCTGAACTTCAGGCTTTGACTGACTCCCATCTTTAGACCAGCATGGCTGCGATGTTACTCTTTGTAATATAGATGATGTGGGAAGAAACACTGAGTCATCTGGTGCAATGAAATCAATACAGTCATGCAACACTTTGGGTGCTGTTCAGCTCTTCAGAGAGCAGATCATATTTTAAAGAACATGACTCGTAGTTATTTCATTTCTTATTTACAGTGGGTTGAGAAACAATCCACAGTTACGCTGCATGTTGTTCACCTTTTTTTTTTTTTTTCACCCCTACTGCAAATAAATAAATTGAAAACAAGGAAATGTAATTTTAAAGAAATAGGTTATTTCTGAGGTGTTTCTGTGAAATTCTGCCTCTGGAAACTAGATTAGGCAGTACAAATAGGATTGGCTCTTCACTGTGTCCAAATTTAGATGGTTCCCTCACTACTGAAATGAAAAGCAAGAAGGAAAAAAAAGATGGCACAGGCACTTGAAATAAAGCACCTATATTCTAAATTATTTTTGGTTTTAAGTTTCTCGTACAGGTCAGGCTATTGGAGTTTGTAGCGCTGGTGCAGAAACGTATCCTGCTTCTGAAATGAGCTTCTCCAGCTTTGTGGGAAGCTTTGTTTAAAAGCATTTTTTCCACAGTGCCATTGCCTACTGAGTCACCATCAGTGTGAGCAGAACAGTTGTTCCTCACTTTTGAGGAGTAATTCTTTGTGTTGGTTTCCTAGTCAATTGACTGATGCTTCCTGAGTCTGAGAGCAACAGCTGAAGTTGTCACATGTGAGAGATTGCTGAAGAACCCCTGGACAGAGATCCCCAAGTATAAACATAAAAGGAATTAAACAAAATAAAATAAAGTAACCAGTAACAAACTAAATCATAGGTTTTGTGTCATAAGTATCAGATAATTTCTCAATTTTCTGATCTGCAAGTGGGTTATTTGTTTCTCTGGTGAAATTGGTGACAAGATAAAAATAAGGGGATAAATACATTTTCTCAGCTGGGAGACTGAAACAACCCAAACAGTCGAGATTACCGTTGTGAACCTTCCAGTGAAATATATCATAAAACCCAAATTCAATAAAGGACTAAATTAGTCTTAAAACTTATCTGTGACACAGCTTCTTACAAATTAGGTTTGGCAGGTATCTGAGACATTCATTTGACCATCAGTCTGTTAAAAGAAATCTGAAAAGAAGTCTTAAACATCTGCTGATACTATCACATCAATGAATTATTGGGCTGCTTGGGACAGCTGGGCATGCCTGTCAGTGATAGCAGCTGCTGGTCAGCAATTTTACTTCCTCCCAGGTTACCATTTCCTAAATCATTTTCATCAATTTTTGAGATACATTACCCTGCTACAGCATAGAGCGTGGCAACAAGTTGACATTTTCCAGACATTGGGTCACCTCTTGCTTTCTGCACACAGCTAGACCCAACTGAATTCTTAGCTTGAATTAGACCAGGACAAGGACATCAATGAAATAATAATAAAAATTTCTCAGCCAGCTACAGAAATGCAACTCACAGACATTTCCCAAGAAGTTCAAATTTATCAAATTGAGTAAATAAGTAAGTAAAAAAGTTTCCAGGAGGGTTCATACCCTGCATTGACACGGCTTGGAGTTGTGTGTACATGGCATTTCTGTACATAAAATGAGCTGCAAGTATGTTCCTGTTATGTTATGCCAAACCTGACCAAATGACTAACTAAATCAAGATGAAGCCCTTACTAACCTTCATTAAAAACATGAAAAGTTGGTTGGTTTTTTTTAAGACATGAAAAGTCAAACAAGAAAAGTTATGGTACACGTTAAGGACATTATTTGAGCACATCTTATTACACTTTTTTCTTCCAGTTTTACAAATAAAAGATCATGATTATTCCTGCACCTTTACAATATAGGTACTAAGGTAAAATCATGATGTGTTCAGTTCTCTCCAGACACAGCACACATGATCTGTGAATGCTTAAGTGTTTCCTATCCATGACCATCTTTGAGATCTAAGGATAAAAAAGAGAAACTCAGAAACTAGATACTCTTATTGCTGAAAGGAATGAAATTCTCAGTGAAAAGATTATTCAGTACTATAAAACATCTGAAACCGCTTCATCTAAACCCCTCTGTAGATATCTGTAGTTTTATTGGATTTGTGTCTGATGCTGGAATTGATTTCTGGTTTGTCAAAATACCTGTGAAATCAGGTTCGTTCTTGAATTTGTAGCTGTATTTTCAAAGGAAGAGAGTTTTTAAAAATGTTTCTTCTGCAAGTATTTCAGGAGCAATACCAGTTGTGAATTGTGCAGGAAGTTGTAACTGACCTTATAATGAGGTTATGGCTGTAATTGCACCTGTACTTAGGGGCTGTATCACATGTGACAGTAGCATAACAGCCGTGGTCAGTGTGCAGCCACTCCTGGCAGCCCACAAATCATTCAAAGAGCAAAAAGCAGCTCTGAAATGTGTGTAGGTATGACAGATTGACTGACCTCTGACAGGTGTGTAGCTGGGGACAGTGGTAGTGATGACAGCCTCAGTGATGCCATCCCCCACCTCCCTTCCTTGTCATCCTCCGGGGCTGTGTCTCTCCCAGTCAGGAGTGCTCTGGTCCCTGGAACTCGATGGTCTCAGCCGGTACATCCTTAAAAGGGTCCAGGGGCGGTTTTGGGCTGTGCCGGCCAGCACTTGTTCCCAGGCACAGTCTGGGCATTAATGTGGGGCCAGCTGGGCAATAATGCCAGCCCTGTGGCTGGGCTGCAGGGCCCTGCTGAGAGGGCTCAGTGACACAGACCTGGCTGCTCCATGCTCGCTGGCTCAGGGCAGAGGGGCGGCAGGAGCTGTGTCCCGGGTGACACCTTCAGTCTGGTTCAGATGAAAACCTGGGGAGTCTGTTGGCAACAGGAAGGCAGCAGGAAGAGGGTGCAAATAAGGTAATGCTGTGGTCCATGAAAGCGCATGTGTGCCACCACTAACCCCCAATTTTCTCCACTTCATCTTCCTTTGGTGGGAAGAGTGATGGGCTCATGCTGCTGTCATGAACTCCTCAGCTGCCACTCCATTTACAGGATGCAATGCATCCTCTCTTGCCTAACACTTAATCTTTTATAATCCACTCCAACTGCCACTTAATCAGAACAGAACTGTGGATTGTAGCATAGGCAGGAGCAGAGCAGATGTTTGGAAGCAGGTTCTTCTCTAATGAGCTGTGACTGTGCCTCAGACAGTCTCAATACACAATTTTTCATTCTTTCTGGTTTTTGCTATGATGGTAGCCAGGTGCAAATGGATGCCTTACATCTGTAGGGCTCCTAACACTCTCTCATGGACTATAAGAACCTTTTGTAGGCTGAAACCTCATTTTTATTCCAAGGGTGACTTGAAGCTCCTGAGGGAGACCAGAACACCCTGTGCTCATTGCTGTGCTGTGGAGACAGAGGCAGCATCTTGTGAAGAGTAGTCAGTCTAACTTAAAGCCAGTAGGTGAATAACAACAAAGAAGCAAAACCAAGTGATTTCTGGCTAATTTAGCAAACAAGATCAGCAAGCCAGCTGCTATGTTATTCTTAAGGTTTACATAGACATCTCAGCAAAGTTAATTCAGTGTCTGATGCTCAAAGAACAGCAAAAGACAAAATAAGATCCTTTTCAAAGATCTAGTGTTTAAAGTATTACAAATAGTTAAAATTAAGTAGTAAGAAGGTTCAGTGCCTTTGTAGCCTTGGAAAACTCAGTTTGGAGGGTTTTCAATTCCACTGTTATCTTGCTTCTTTTACACTTCCCTTTATTTGTGAGCTGGTCTGAGTGTCCACTATCTATATTGCAGGGGTACTTTCTCAAAACCCATCAGTACCTTTGGTTATTTTTACCTCACAGTACAACCTGTGAGCTGGCATTACCCCTGCTGCATACACGTGGGATAGGGGACAAACGCATCAAAATAATCTGCTTGGAGTCATCTTGGCAACCTGCCTCGGACACAGCAGCAAGCTTGAAGCCCCAGGCACAGGGGTGAGCCAGGGAGGGTTAGTTACTTGTAAAGCATTTTAAAAGCCTCCAGCCATGGGCTCTGAGGGAGAGGAAGGATCCAGGCTGAAAAACACTTCGCTATGGAGACACCAGACCAGCTCTCTGCTCTGCCGAATTTCTGAATTGATGCCCGGCCAATGCATTAGGTCCTCTGCAGCCACCGCTGCTGTGCGGTGCGTAGGAGAAGGCTGTGCAGGTCTGTGGCCACTGCCCACCCCTTAACTGCTGCAGTGCCCAGGGGTGAGGTGGCATCCTTGCAAGCTCCCCAGCTGGTCTGCCTCAGCCCACCCTCTGTCTCCAGGATCAGCTCTCCCAGAACACGGCTGCATTATACCAGTAACAGTCTTGCAAGTCCACAGCTCATCTCAGTCCTCACCCCTCCCCACTTAGAAGAGGAAAGAAAAACTGTTTTTAGGGCTGTCAGTCTGGAATCTCTCATAAGAAAAACTCTCTGTGCCACCCCCACCCCCACCCCAAATCTTGAGACCATGCCTTTTTTTACTGAATCATTTTAATCACAAGCAAAAGCATACTACACAACTTAGAAACTCTCTGTACCTGTAACTCACAGAATACAGGTTAATATTTCAGTACTCTGCATCAGGAAGAACTGTGGAGTAGTGTACAAAACAGACAAACCCTCATTTTTTCCAAAGATACAGCTGCTGACTAGCACCACAGAAGCACACTCTGATGTTTGGATTTGTGTCAAAAAGAAGTGATCAGCAGAGTCACAATTTCATGGAACTCTCTTAAGCTGTTGGGTTTTACAGAAGTTTTTGTTGTTCTTTTCCCTCGCTGAAGAAGCACATCCACCCAGTGACAGCCAGGAGTGAGGCTGTGGTCTGAGGCAGCAGTCACGCCACCGGGGTGAGGTGACCAGGGCAATGACGAGTTATCTGCCTCCTGACTGCAAGCTTGTGTGCCCACCAGGTCAAGACTGGGCTGGGTAAACCTGTCCCATAGGCTGGGATTTACTTACTGTCAGTAGTACTGGCAGGATTGTGTCATTGTGTAACTTGTACAGTTAGTGAGGAGGCTTGTAGGGAAGCCTGTTACTCGTTGTGAGCCTTTGCTTTTTATTTAATGTGTTTGTTTGATCCTGAGGGATACAGCCTGTTACTGAGAAATCTAATATATGAGATTTGACTTTAAAAATACATCACCATGTTCTGTAAATTCCAGCCAGGAGATACACCTCCATTTCATTCACTGTTCCCTATGAGAATTCTCTTTCATAATTTCCGCAAGCGAAAATGTGAGGGATAGTTTACTGTATTCCTCTAATATACCTCTCTCGGAAAGCTTAAATGAATTTGATCATCACAAACTGGGAAACATTTCTCAGAACTCAGACAGACTTCACAGCAAGAAAAAAGCTGTGGGAAAAAATGCCAAAAAAGCCCACCATGCAGACTTCAAACCTGCAGTAGGCCCGATAGAAGGAGATTATTGAGACATGCCTTAAACACCCTTTTCCATGTGCACCGGGTATCAGTTGATGGTGTTTAATTGTTCCTTCTGCTACCATAATGTTTATTTTCTGGATGATTATCTCACATTGTTTGTGATTCAGATCTATTTACCTCCACTGTCTGTTGACAAGATGCTAGAAAATAGTATACCTGTTCCTTTTTGTTCAAAGGCGTATTGATTTCTAAACAACTTCTTTGATAGCTACCAGTTTCTGCCCAGAGTTTGATGTAGATGGTGTGTGAAGAATCAGCTGCTGACTGCTGGACTGGTATTTAGTTTTAAAGCCTACCACAAAAACATGTCCATGATTCACAATTAGGGATTTTCAAAAAGCAAGACTTCATCTGAAAAACAAGGCGAGTCAGATGTTGATGTGAGAAAACTGATTAAAACGTAGTCAGAATAAGAAAATAAAAGGACCAGCCACTCAATTTGATACTTGGTCTCTTGCAAGACTGAATTGCTATTAGTCATTTATAACCTGTGCAAATGCATGGTCTTCTCCCTGTATTTATATGCCAGATTTTATTCTTACAGGAGGGAATGCTTGAGCTCCAAACTGAGACTGGAGCATAAGGATACATACCTCTGAATAATGGCAGTAAGAATATGGTCTAGCTCTTGTACTGAAGTAGGTCAATACCTGCACTCCCATTTCATGCTGTCAGCAAAGAACAAAGTTTACAATATAGACAGGAATTGAACCTGCATCTCTTGATCTTGGTTCACATTGACCATCCATCCATCCAGACTTTTCCCTTTCCAGCTTCTTGGCATACGGTAGTGGAAGCCAGGGATCTCCTCCATCCTTAGACAAGCACCTTCCCCAGGGAGATGCCAGGCTGTGCCTTAGATAAGCCAAACCATCTAGAGACTTGCTGTGATGAAAAGGTGAGTTTTCATTCCTCCATTCCCATCTCCTTGGCTCTTCATATCAGTATTGTAAATGCAGAGATTGAGGGATGCTGTTGTAGCCTTGCTTGCGCTGCAGGTACACACAAAAACCAGACAAAGAACAACCAGGAGTGTGTGTGGAGGGACTCAGCTTCCCAAATGCATGGGCGTGGATCTGTTCCGAGTCTGCTCTGTTCTGAATCTGTTCATGAATCTGTTACAGAAGAAAGTAACCTCTGTGACCTTTTGTGACTGGGGTTGAACAATTTAAATAGCAACAATTAGAGGACAAAGAGGCAAACAGCTCTTCTCAAGGGAGTTTCATTTTCAGAAATGAAGGTACTATGGTAAATTGCTGGCATGGAACATCAGTTATGTTGCTCATTTCTAAAGTACCTTCCATGGTGGTACCCATACTGAGGGAGAATTAAGGCTACACATGGTTCACAGTGACCCAGTTTCATCTTGTGCCTCTAATAAGGATTCTTCACAAGATAATTTTTAAACGAAGTGCTAAAATCAGTACTTACATATTGCACTTTTTAATCCTGAGAGCTTCAATGTACTTAGAAGGCAAATAAGTAATTTATCTTTACACTACCTAAGTACCTGGCGTGTTGAAAGTGCACATGAAGTGCCTTACTGTTCGGCACTAACCCTTCCAAGCATCAGAATGATGTCAGTCTCACATAGCATCATCATTGGTGACAGAGAAATGTGTCCTCTTTATGTGCATTTGCAGCCTTGCCTGGTGAAAAAGCCCACAGCTCTAACACTGAACGAACAACCCCAGTGGCTGGGTGATTGTGCCTAGCTGTCCTGTGCCCTTTTGCTCGGCACTGGGTACCCTCCCTGTTTTGTTCTAAGTAACGCTGTAAATAGATCCCTACTGCTCTTCTCAGTTCACATAGGTCCCGGGGACTGCTCTAACAATTATAACACTATGAACAGTTGAATTACTCAGGAATGTCCCCTGGCACTGTTTAATTGACTAGTGTAGGCATAGCCCACATCTCTCTTTGAGGACAGACCTTGAAAGCGAACATAGCTGTGAGCGGTGAGATCTGAGCAGGATGGAGTGCTGCAGTACGTGTGTGTGTGAGCATGTGTGCACCTTCTGCCACTCCTGGGCCAATCTCCCGGGCATCGTAAGTGTTTTCTAGTTGTTTCCACTGCAGAAAAGGGGCGGCTAAAGCTTTTGACACACACACACAAGATGCCATGTTTTTGTGACATCTCTTCTCCTTTCATTTTCACCCTTTGAGAATGGAAGGTTTTTTTGAGGCTGATAGCCCTCCACAAAGACTCGTGGGGATGGCTGAAGAAAAAGGTGCCTGACATTCCTTTTTTCTGGTTTGATAATGGCAAAATTCCCATTGATGTGAATGAACTTCTACTGCTGTAGATTTACTGTACATTCTTAATCCCAATTGCCCTGAGGCAAAACCATCCTCAAATACTTGCATGTTCTCCGTTTCCTAACAAACAATCCTTTTTCTGATTTAAAAGCAAAAATCTGTAAGGAATGACTTTTTGAACCAGCTCAGCTGAAAAGACCGGTTTTCCTGGTTTTCATGCAGATCCAGGTTCTGAAAGCACTATGCTCATTCTTTATTAATATTCAGCCTCAGTTTTATTTCCTCTCCAGCACAAAAGGTGATCTGCAAACTATTAGTGTCCCACCTTTGAAGCTTAGATCAGCACATCTGTTGCTTGTAAGTGGGGTTTGATATCAGTGAGAGATGACTCCATCATCCACCAGATTTATCATTTTAAGGGGGAGAAAACCTGCCCAGCTGAATTCGCTGCTAGAAAGTGTACGTGTCCCTTAAGTAAATAGGGTTCTGCTTGATTTTCCTATCAGACCGGAGATAAACAAAATAAAAATCACGTGCATCCATTGCTACCAATAAATCTCCATGCACTGCTGTTATCAAGGTGGGCAAGTATTATAAATTCAGTGGTTCCAAAAGGGGTATACCAAAAAACCAGAACACTTTTTGTTTCATCTTTTCAGTCATTATTTGGATCTCTCATTCAATTTGATTCAATAGTAAAGAATATTATGGTTTGTTTTAGACTTCATTTCATACTTAAGGATATGGAGGCAATATTTCTAGGTAATATATTTAGGCATGTTCTTCTGCTTTATATTGCGTTATACCAACTCATTGTAGAATTGATTTTGGTGAACTTGGAGTTCACAGATCAGAATTTGCCCATCAGGGAATATTTTTAGGAGTGAGTGAATTGGCATTGATGCAGATACTTGTAACTACCTTTTTTCTCTTTCCACTTACAGGAACAGGTTGTGTTCGTTAAAACAGCAGATGGTCACCAAAAAAATACAGTGCCAAGTACTTTTTCAGGTGACTAGTGCCAAGGCTTTACTCAAGAAAGCAAGGAGGAACACCAGTTTCACAGTCCTGGGAGTCTTTATAACAGATAGACGAGGACATGTCCACCTATGAAAAATGCAACCACATCCTCCCAGCCCTTCCAAGATACTTAAAAGTCTTGCAAGCATTTGTGTAGACACACTTGACAGAAGCTGACCAGTTGAAGTCTTTCTTTTATAAAAGTGTTTGGTCTTTCATGTCCAAATGTCAGCTTTGCTCCGTGCAGGCTTCAGCTTGGCACATTAGCTGAGCCTGGCTAGAGATGCCCAGTCTCACAGCAAGGCTTTCCAGTCCTGGCTGGCTGTGCTACTCACATTTCAAAGCTTCTGCTCAGCTGGGGGCACTGGCAGCCCTCACTCAGTCCTGGCTGCAGGAAACGCTGCAGATGATAGTCTTAAAAAAAAATTGGCAGCAAGTTTTACTTGGCTTCAACAACTGGGCAAGACTGGATGTTGGACAACAGCAAAAACCACTAAAGATCTTGCTTGCAAATTATTGACTGAAATTGTTCTGCATGAAAAGGTGCTCAAATAATGTTTTATGGATTTTCACACGCAAGCAATAGAGGCTGTTTTCAGACAATTTGTTAGAGGAAGAAATTACAGTTGTTATTACAGTTATTGCAAATACACCATTAGCAGTGCAATAAAGCTTCCTTAGTTCTTTCACAACTGGTGAAGCCAAGAGAAATGGAGAAAAAATAGGAAAATAGCTAATGTGAGGGTATAGTGAAAATATATGGCTTTCTTATAGTAAAAATCTCCCTCCACTTTAGGGAAGGATTACTCTGAGGTTAAGGAATACATGGTATATAGCTTGTACATGTACCCATGTACCCTACACCCCTCCATTTCTCCTCTGCTGTAGTGATTAGAAGACAGATAAAATGGATACTCATATTCAGACTTCAGGGTTGTCTGTTCCAGTGACTGAGTGACTAGAGACCAAAGAAAGCCTGTGGCAGCATAACTCTCTCACCTGCTTGCCCTGATGTGTATGAGTGTGCACTCGATGTTTTTCTATTGTGTCTAGTACGCTAACCAGCTTAAGAAAAATATAATTTGCCTTTGCAAACCTTGTCTTGTTTATAAACAAATGTACAGAGGGAAAAATAGTGAGAATTACAAGTACAACTATTAAGGATGCCATAGCGTAAGTACCCAACAGAGAGCTGTCACACCCCTGTGTGAGCTGAGTTAGCGCAATGTCTTATTTTCATTCATGAAAAGAAATAAACTTAGGTACTTCAGTGATTGCTGTTCAGTAACTGATTATTTTGTAATATAAAATAAGTGCAGCTCCCGGGATGCTTTGTTCTGACTGCTCACATCATGCCTTCAGTTTACTTCTATTTTCACTATAATATGTTCCTTTTACTTGCCATTACAGATGAATGAAAGCGCAGTTATCAGCACAGGAGTTACCTCTGGCGAAGGAAACGTACTCAGAATAGAAGTATTGTGCCACCAGCTGTGTTAAATTGCTGCCTTTAAGCTATTGTGGGACAATTCAACCCTGTTGTAAAATAGATAGCAGGAAGGCATGTGTGTTGCCAAGGAAACACTTGGCTGCAAGTTTATTGTAGAAATAACACCAGGATTGGGAAGATGTGGCTAACAGAAGAGTGCAGAAAAATGAAGAAGTGCCTGGCAAGTCCCTGTGCCTGGGGGAGGGTTGGAAGCAGAAGCAGTGAAACAGATTTACCACTACAAGTAGTTGACCTTTCTTCAGCTGAAGAAAGCAAGGAAAGTAGGTCCATAATTCAGGAGTGATTGGTGGAGCAAATAGAGGCTGGAGGGTAGAAATATGACCATGATGGGCAAGTCCATGCACTGGGGGGTGGAGAAGCAAGAGTGACCCCTGCACATTTGGATACTCACTTGGGGAAGAGAGGCTGGTGTAAACCGCTGCTGGATTTGCCCAGAGCTACACAATAGAAGTGGCAGATGAGGTCTCCAAGAGGTAAGGGAAATAAGGAAGAGGGGAGCCAGCATAGTAATACATTTGAACTTTGGGACAGACTCAAAACCAAGAGTAATACCTTTATGTTCTCCAAAGATTATCTATGCATAGCTTCTATAAGGTTTGTGGGCAAGAGCTACTAGAATTCAAAGCAAAGCAGTGGGCAATGAATTGAACTCACTGCAGCAAGTCACACTTATGCCATGACAACATGAGTGTGTGCCAAAAGCTTGTCTCTTCATCTAGACCTTACAGATAGTGACTGTCAATTATCAGTGGCTTCAATAGTCATTAGCGAAGTGGTCACATTAGCTTTTACCCATTTGACATGCTTTAACGCTTTGTAGCTGGAACCTGAGCCCTGCGCTGCTGTGAAGAAGTACAGCTGGGGTAGCGGGGTATGGCAGAGAAAGCAGAGGGCTTACAGCTTAGAAGAAGGGCCAGTTTCCTCCCTGCCAGTGACAGGAATAGCTCGTTTTACCTCCGCATACCTTACATGCCTCATTCAGTAAAATGGGATAACCTTTATTAGTAAAGCAGTTTGAGCTATGGGTCAGAGGAACACTCCGTAAGAGCTGGCACTTTCATTAACTTCAGGCATCTATGTGAAGTCCAAATCAATACACACACATAAGTACTCCAGAGCAGACGAGCAGCAAAAATACCCACTGGGCTATGGCACCTGGCGTGCTCCAGCACATGCCTTCACACTGACCTGTAAGACCTTCCTGACCTGGCCTCCTGCTTTCTGACTGCAGATGGTTACAGCAAAGGCAGGTTGGATGGGAGGCAGTAAGCACTCGACACTCGGGATCATTGTTATTTGCCTTAGGCAGCTAGATTTGGCCACTGAGGGAGCCTGGCATGGCTACTAACTGAACTATCTGCCCAAGTCTGCCAGCTACCACTTGCTCTTTGACAAAACCCACTGCCCTTCCATTTTGATGGTCTACCAGTTTCCGTGACATTGGGCTATCATGGATGAGGGACATCCCACAGCCCTGGACTGATGAGCACAGCCTGTGCAATATGTGTTGCTCTGTATGCATGGTCCAGGCTGTACTGGTTTGGGTATGTACTGCTCAGCTGCCACGGGATGCTGGTCCATCACTCCTGGACTTGCTAATGCTGATGGGTATGAGAGGGGGAGATAAAAGACTGCTTGGGTGATCTCTTCTGGAGTGTCCCCTTGCCAACCAGCAGAAAGGCTCAGGAAAGGGAAGAAACCAGTCTGGTCTGCAGCCTCAGTCTGTAACAAGGAATGTAGCCATGAACAGTAGCCGTCACGGTTCAAGTCCCAAAGTATTTATACCCATTGCAATTCATATAATTTTATATTAATTATTTTTTCTAACTCAACCAATACTTCCAATTTTCTTCTCCTGTACTACTTTATATCATTGTGTATATTGTATTTTTATATATATATATATATAGTCTATTACAACTTTTTGCAGTTGTAATTGCCCATTCAACATCCTTGCGTGAGGGTTGTCAGTCTATTTGGAAGCATGACAGAGCTAGACCTTAGCTTTGGAAAAGCTCCTCTGACAGTGGAAGAGCTACTGAGATCCACACTGGGCAACTTGCAGGATGGGACCCATGGTGCCCCACTGCACAGGCCAATGCAAATATTGCAAAACTAAGGCCCTGCAAACCAAGAAAGGAAACACCTGTGTTAACAGAAGTGATCCAGAATACAATCTCCCATTCAGGAACACCATCAGGCCTCCTCTGAGTCCATGGCAAGTGGATGAGCCCTTAAGGTATTTTGCTTTGGAAGCTGCCACGCACTATCCAGCACCATCACGTTCAGTGCTTGCACAATAGCGTTTCCTTGAGCTGGAAGTCACAGCTGCTGGATTTATGATGCAATTTTATGAAGGGGGCAAGCTTCACAACATATTTTAAAGTGACTTGGGGCAAAAATATCTCATACTTGATTTATTAAATGAATGAATTACAGACTAACTATCTTTCTGCAATAGTTTGTTTTAATATTTTAATTAAGATGAAAATCATTAATCCAATTTTACCTTAATGAATAAACACCTCAAGTCAGCATCTGTTTCAGAAGAAAGATTTCAGAGTAATTTTTGCCTAAAGAGATGGTGGCTTTTTTCCACTTTCAGACATGCCATTGCTCTCAGAGGTATAAGATGGAGAACGCAGGATGAAATAGATACTGTAATTAAAAGTATATGTCATTGCCAGAAGATCTTGGAGGATTTCTTCTCTTTTCAGACTGTCCCTATTTTCACAGAACACTTATGGCTAGGTGATGCTGTACTATTCCATACACGTCTCTGGATTTCTAATAAAAACATACTTTGTTCCATTTCATTTCAATCCTCAATACTGTCAGACTCTATAAGTATTAAGTTGAACTTCAGCTTAGAAAGAGCTGTTCCCTTAATTCAGTTCCATTTTCCTGTTTCTATACAGGTAATAAATATCCATTTTACAGGAAGACTCCTTTTATCTAGTAATTTATAGACATCTGGGTTTTTAAGCTTTGGTGAGTTTAGGATTTCTCAGATGGAAAAATAACAGAATAATTCTCAATGGAGATGTTGGTAGGTCTGATATATTTGCTGAGAACTGAAAAATCAAGATTTTTTTTTTTTTCATTTTTAGTATGATGAAAAGAAACAGGTTTTTCTTGCAGTTTATGTGAATTCCTGCTTCATAAGAATTGTATATTTCAGACAAATCACTGCCCTTTATTTCCCTATAAAACACATTCCAATTTTTAGTACAAATTTTGGTAAGGTTTCAGATATTCAATTCCAAATAATAGGAAAGGTAGGCATTTCACAGGCTTTCTCCCCTAAATGAGTGATTAATTTTTGACTTCAGCAAACCTGTTAAAACCTGAGCTTTCAGGCTCTGTTATGAATTTTGTTCCTGCTCTAGTGATTGCTCTGAGTGGTAAAGTGCAACCTGATTTATGACACAGGATTGTCAGTTGGGAAAGCAAAATGCTGAATGAAACCCCAGTCATGCTCTCTCCCATGTTGTTGTTGACTTGAATGGGACCAGGACTTTACCTCTGTTCTCAACCCTAGACTTCATCTGATTTCATCTGATTTCATCTGAAAGGGTTCTGATGAATTAACATGGCTGAGGTTGAATTCAGGCACCTGAACTCAAAAGACTTGTGGCCCAAACAGCCGATCAATCTCAGAACACTTTGGCTGCAGAAACGGAGATGGTGCTGTGTGCTTAAGTGCCTCGTGCCGTGACGTTTCCCACTCCCGGCGTGCAAATCAGCTGATTTATGCAGCATGACTATCTTGTTGGACTGGTGAAGAGCAATAGGAAGACTGGCCCTGGTCCCTCCTCCCAGGGCATTTAGCATTGATTGTGGTGCACATGAACAATGACCCAGATGAAGAGTGCGGTGAGGACACCTATACACAAAGAAAGCAACGGTTTCATATTGGCTTTGCCTTGTGTTTAGTTGGTTTTAGAGGCTACATGTTCTGACAGGGGCCAAATATCAAATAAAATGCTGCTAGTGGGATTCATGGAGTGACATTAGTTATTCACGACACATTTTAAGTTTCTTGTGACATTCTACATGCTGAAAAACACCTTCCTGAAGTTAAAAGTTTTCAAATAACCCTTGCAGAAAGGTAAGACGAAAAGCAGAATGATTAGATATGCAAACAAAACCCTAACGAGTTCTGAAGGACTCTCGTTTATCAAAGAGCATTACAAAACACGAACAGATCAGCGCTGTGGTGTGCCAGCTGCCAGAGCTCTCCTCCACCAAAGAGGCACAGTCAAATTCCTCTTTTCTTTGTGCAGTCAATCTTTATATAATTTCTGAAAAACATTCTCAAGTGCATCTCTAAAAATCATTTCAGGCAGCTGCCCCAGCTTTCCCTTGCCTACCAGGGGTTGTGTGGCACATTAGCCTCCTTGCCTTCAGAAGAAGTGAAAGGCCAAAAGTCCACAGAATAAACTGCAGATGAGGCAGACTAATTGGTCTTAAAATCGAAACATATGGCTTCTTTCAGGATCTTGACTTTTTAAATACTTGTTTAAAGTAAACATTTGCAATTCCTTATGAAAGGCACTTTCCTCCCTGAATCCTCTTGACCCTCAGTGACCTTTCTTACCAATTGCACATTGCTTTACCCTTGGGGATGATTGGATCTTAGGAGGTTTTTTTTTTTTTCTTTTTCTTCTATTCCCCACATTTGTCTCCGAGGACTAGCTTAAGGACTGGCTCGAAGAAAGCTAACCTGGGTCAGAAAGACAGAAATGTGCCAGATGCCCACCTGAAACATCTACAGGGGTGTCTAAGGCTGGGGCTGGAGGGAAAGGAAGTCACACATGTGACATGTCACACATGTGACACACATGTCGTCACAGCACTTTGTATTAAAAAAAAAACAACCGGGCCACAAAAAATAATCACTGAACACTGACTCACCACAGCTAAGTTTTCAAGCTCATCTTTGAACTGAAAAGCAGCTGGAATGCCTTGTGTCCCACGGGCAGAGGGGGAGTACGGGGAGGAAAAGGTGGCCTGAGGCAAAGTCATTGCTGAACAAGACATTTTAAAAATATGGCCTGTGGCTATTGTCTCCTCTGACAGCAAAAGGCTAACAAAAGTGATTGACTCCAGACTGTAATTGCTGGCGAAGGCAGGCAAACCCTCCCAGTTTGTCTCCAGGGTGTCAGCACATGAAAGCTGACTGAAGTCTCTCTGAAGTCACATTACTCATATTCTGTGTTCCGAGCCTGAAGGCGCTCCCGAGAAGCCCTTGTGTCGTTGTTAGGCAGTGCCAGAGCTTGTGCCATGGCCAGGCGTCACACAGCCACTTGCGTCCCCACGCAGAGGGCGCGATGCTTGCTAACAGGATTGGGAGGAGTTGTTGTCTAAGTCCAGGCAACAATTGTTCCAGCCTTTCTTTTCACTCTTGTTTGCTGAGAAGCTAGGAAGAAGATTAGTTCTTGTAAAGTACTTAATTTTCAAAAGCTCTGCTGCCTAATTCCTCTGGAGCAAGATGTCAGCCTGCTCCCTCCATCTTCAGTGCACAGACTGGAACATGCCTACAGGGCTGTGGCACGTGGCAGGCAGTGCCCGCTGTCTGGAGCGGAGCAGAAGCAGCGGGAGCATCCCCACATCCCTGGACGCAGGTGAGAGGGAGTCATGGAGGTAATGAGACACAGCAGTGCCACGCAAAAATAGCCATGTGAAGCGGGCTGGTAAATTGGCTGGACGCAGCGTCCCTGTCACTGGAGAGATCTGCATTTGCAACCAGCTCATGCAGCCCTATGTGACACTGTGCTGCTTCGTGCCTGACAGCCTGGGAAATTCTGTGCCCAGTAGCTCCCCGTATGCTATACAGAAGATGGGCTATCTATACTGCACCTGACATCGCAACACACATGCTTACCTGAACTGACTCCAACTGCCTGCTGAGCAGCTGTGGGCAGGCTGAATAGGTATCTTGTCTAAATGAAGGGTATTTTGCTGCTTTCCATCCTCTGCTGAGTGTGGTCCTCCTCATGGTCTTCCAGAGATTTCTGTAC
This sequence comes from Falco naumanni, assembly GCF_017639655.2. Taxonomy (NCBI): domain Eukaryota; kingdom Metazoa; phylum Chordata; class Aves; order Falconiformes; family Falconidae; genus Falco; species Falco naumanni. The sequence continues at coordinate 37,961,340 of NC_054059.1, read as the reverse complement.
CAGAGCAGTAAGTCCTGCTCTGAGACCTCAGCAAGCTGGCAAGGACCTGCAAGGCTAGGCAGGAAGATTTGTCAAGGAGGTAGGCTGTGCCTAGGTACGGGCACAGACTATATGAGAAGGGTACCTGCTTCCACCAGTGATTCCTCAACCCACAGCTTCAGTAAAGGATTCAAAAGGAAAAGAGACATCCCTGTTACAGGGTGAGGGCTCTCCTTTGCAAGGATCTGAGCTGTGCAGGAATTCCCCATTCCACCAAGTCTGAATTAAGACCTTGAGTCCAGATTTTTCATGTTGTCAGGGATTATGCTCACTTCTGTATTGCTGGATACTCTGTCCTCCTGGCTGAACCTGTTTCTGGTTTGTGTAACTTAAGATTCACGGGAGGCACGTGGCTTGTCTTGTTGCGTGTCTGCTAAGTGCTTTAACCACTGTGCTATGAAGTCACAGTTTTCTGATCTCATTAATGTTTATTCTTGAAGAGTGGACTGACTTCAAAAGAAGAGCTCACCTCATATTCCCACAGCCTAAATGCTACATCTCCCACCAGATCTGGCTCTGGGCCCCTTTCTGAGCAAGGTAAAATAGGCATTAAATGCTGGGTCTCCTAGGCTGCAGGAGAGTGCCCTAAGCTGAGGAAACAGTGAAAACAGCTGCTTTGGTATTAGGAACCCTCTGAGAAGATGAAGTAGAGCATGTCCTTCAAGCAACAGACAGGCATAAGCAGTCTCTGAGCATCCCTCCAGGCCTTAGGCATTTGCCTGGTCTCTGTACAGCTTGGTGGTGTCAGAATGTGACTTCTCCATGTCCATGGACAAAGTCTTGGGTGTTTAGGGGCATTCAGATGTAAACTGGTCATACAGCATCTAAGTAGATGTCTAAAGCTGGATCCAATAGAGATGTTGATTTAAAGTATCAAAATAACCTTTTTTGTGGACCTGCTCTTTCATAGCAGCGAGCAAGCATGTTTTTCTGATAAAAAGTTATACTACTTTCTGTTTTCTCTCATTTTGAAGTAATCTTGTTGGTCAGTCCTGGATTAGCAAGAGATTCTTACATTAAAATCACATTTGTAGGTGAAGGGATAGTCTTATATGACATTGCTGACATCAGGAGAGTTTAAATGCATGTGTTACTTGAGATGGATTCAGTCTTCAGAAAAAAAATAAATTAGATTCTCATTTGTATAATCAAGGAATAATTAGGAGATAGTAATTCAGTAAGTAATGTCTTATTGTAGGATTTAGAGCTAGAGATCGAACCCACAGTTACCAGACTCCTTCAGGATGTTCTCCTGTGCCCCATTTCTCCTCCATCTGCAAAATGAGGGATTTTGTCCCATCTGTGCCCAAGGTACAACTGTATCAAAGGCCTAGACGTATAACTGATCTGATACCAGATGGGATTTTAGCTGACTTTAAATGGAAGAAGCAGTGCCAGCTAGGCTTGAAGTACAAGCGTGACCAAATGTGAGGGCTTGCTGTGGCTTAAGTGAATAACTTTATAAGCTTATTTGTCAGATTCTTTCATATACCAGGTCTCAAATCGGGTGCATATAGCCGTACAAACTGACAAATGTATGTCAAAAGTGTTCAATGTCACGTGCCAGCAGGCTGCACAGACATTTTACAGGGAACATTTTTTCAGAGAGCTGAAGGTACGCATGCCTATGCTTATCAACTATCTGTTGATGAAGTTATCCCTTCAACTATTTTTTTCCTTAAAGGAACCAGCATTTTATCTCACATTAACATAGCTCGTGGAACTAGCTGGGGAAAGTTCTCTCCTGCTTGCTGATAAAAAGGCTCCACAGCTCTCATTTTCACTGCAGGTGAGATGGAGATATGCATAACCTTGTCTCTGGCTATATCTAGACTGTGGGTCTTTCTTAGTCCTTTATCTACGTCTTGGTCTGGCTGGAGTGTGCTATAACTCCTTGCAGCCTGCATGCCTGGATTCCCTGCTCAGATATTTGGGAAAATTGTGCATGGCCAAACCCTTTTCAGCAAGGTGAGCCTGGGGCATCTTCTCTCCTAGCCTTTTTTGGGGGGTTCAGGGAGGGAGATGCTGAAGAGCTACACAGCAGGAAGAGCATCCTGGAACTCTACAAAGCAGGACAAGAGAGAGTTATTACTCCGAATATTTTAATAGAAAAATATTACAGTTTCAACCTGAATTGAAGTTGTATTACTTATTCAAATATTGAGGTTGCCTCTCTATCTGTTGGATGAAGAAGCTGTAAAACGTAAATTCCAAACTACCTTGGAAGTAACACACTAAAGATGTTCAAAGAGGTTTCTTCATCTAAGTTATTTCTATAGGTGCAGATAAGAAACTCCTTCTTCCCTACTCCCACCCTAAAGCTCATCATGAACATTCAGCAAAAGCAACTCTCCCAGTCTCCCAAGAGGTAAGGCAAACTCTCTGCACTCCACCTGCTAGCAGTGACGCTAGCGTATTTATACACATATTCTTACATCAGTATGGTTCAGATGATGTTGAACGAGGAGAGCACCCATCTTGGGGGCTGTCCCTGTACTGTCAGGCTGTCCCGTGATCACACCCCTGACCTTTAAAAGAATTCTTTTTAATCGCAGAGGACCATGCTGGGAGGGGGCTGTCCCAATCAGCGTCAGACACAGACACACAACTTCCCTGACATAATTTGGCAATACAATATAAACAAAAGACACACTTCATGGAAAAGGCATGAGGCACACCCTGACCCAGTTGCTCTGTGCGCTCACCACCCAGCATACAAAAAGGCTGCATAGCTAGACGATTGCCATTAGCTGAAGTAAACACCACTTGAGCAAAAGTAGGAGGGAGTCATACCTCCTATTGAAATATTTGGGTCCTTTCTGAAATTGACAACTTTCAAATGTTTACTGTCTTTTTCCCAAGACCCTGTTTATGGTTACTGTTAGTACTGTGTGGTAGCAGTGCCACCCAGCACCCCTCTGTTTTCTCAAGAATGAGATTTTGGATGGGTTTGTTCAGATTCTTTTTCTGGGGCAACATACCTCATGGAGAAGACAAAAAGGAAAATGACATTTACAACCAGAGACTCACTTTCTTGTTCAGTTTTAAAACTGACCCTGTTATAGTTTTCCCTTCGTCTCAGCTTTTTCAACTCTCTTAAAAGAACTGGAAAGTGAAACAGTATTTTGGCTATTCTGATAATCAGGGAATCAACATATGAAGACTACCGGTACTTCTCCAAAGAGTGTATCACCCATAGCTCAAGGGCTGATTCCTGGCAGAGGAGGAGATGTCTAGGAGCTGCCATCTCACTTTTCATTGCCTTTTGAAATTCCTGCCCCCGCCACCTCCACACCCCCCCCCCCCACCCCCCCCACCCCACCCTCCGTTATCTGCACCACTGATGGCAGCCCACAGACCTCTGTGCAGTATGGGATTAGAGGAATAGAGGAATACTCACCCCTTCTCTCACTATTTTTTAAATTAAAGTGGGAAAAGCATGCACAGGATCCTGAGCCCATGCCATGCTAAGCTGGTGCAGAACAAATGATCTTGCTGCCTTCTCCAGCAGCAGCACCAGCCAGGGCTCCTCTTCTTTTAAACTGCTATAAACCACATTCTGCCTCGCAAGAAATTATGAGCTTTTACTCTGGTTTCCTCACTGGCAGTCTATGAACGGAGTGCATCTGTACAAGTTTTCACTACGGTCAGTGGTGGTTGTTACTGTGGCTGAACTTGCAGAAATGGAACCCTGCTGCTTCAGGCAACTCACAGTGAGAATTTCTCCGTATGGAAATTCAACAGTGAGAGTCCTGGGTATAAAATCTTTATGAAAATATGTCTGCCTGAAAATTGCAGCTTAATAGACAATACTCATTTTAAAGACTGACTTTTAGATGATCATTAAGTACTCAGGCTCCTCAACATCTTCCTGACCAAGCAGCACAGAGACCCTGGCTTTTCTGCACCAGCTGTACGTGCGGGGGCACTTAGCTCCACGCTCTGCAGGACACTGGCTCGAGCCTTTGCCCAGGCTGGGCTTCACTGCAGCAAGGACAGGGAGATGAGGGGACGTGACAGTGAGTAACAGGACTGCTCCCAGCAAGCAGAGAGGCTGCTGTGGCTTTCTGAGCTGAGCCATAATGGCACCACTATGTTCCTGGGTGTGTTTTCCAGCCAACAAGCTCTGTTGCCATTTTAACTTACAGGTCTGTTCCAGCAATACTCACATGCTTTCCACTTTCTTGACTTATAGGAAACCTTAATTTCTGTATGACTGAATATACTAAGGTCTGCTTTGATATTCTGGCCATCTGAATATCTGGCCATCATTATCTCTTGTTATGCCCAGAGTAGCTGCCTCCTAACACGGCCTGAGCTGACCCTGCCTTCCCTCTGCTTGTCTGTGCTACCATAACAGCAGCCCTGAGATTAAATGAACACAGAAGACATTTACAGGGAGTCTTTTCTGGAAAGTGGAAGCCTCCTTAAACCTGAAACTGCAGAGATGCTGGTAGGATGCTGCTGACAGCACCCCAAATTGATCACATTCCTGTTGAATGACAAGTTATTAATCCTGGGCCTGGAGCTGAATTAGTGCAACTGTGCAGCATTGGTCTGGTTTGTAGAGCAGACACAATGAATCTTCTCCTGCTGGCTAAAATAGTGTGAACATGCCTCAGGACATTTCCTTTCTAAAACAGGAAGGATAATACGTCCCCCAAAATGAGGATGTTGCACAGCAAAGTCTGCAAGGCTCTCAGATGCAGTTGTTGTGATTGGGGGCCACATAGATATCAGCAATGATATTTCAGGTAAGTAGGTTACAATGTGATGATTGACTTTGTCAGCTTCTAGCTTACTTTGACTATACTCCAAATAAGAAGAATTGAAGAATTTTGCTGCTGAAAGTTTGCAAAAACTTTCATCTCTCAGATAAAGATCTACCTTGCTACACCTAAGGAAAAAGTTGAAACTGCAGAATGACTGATTTCACCAGGACAAGGACAAGCACAAGCTATTGCTGTGTACAACTGGCAGCAAAATTCACCAGTGTGAAGGGTCACTGTAAGAAGGTATGAATATAAAGCAGATAAAAACTAGACCACTAAGGTGCTGTACTGCAAATTCATGCACATGAGATATGTGATGCAATGAACAGCCAACTGAGGTTTTCAGCCACAATTTGGTAAGCCTTGAGTGGCTCTAAATAAAGTGGAATAGAAGAACAGAGCCAACAATTTGCAATTCTATTTCAGATGAGTTTCTCTTAACACATACACACTTCAAAAGAGCATGAGTGTTATTATGTAGAAAGAGGAATGGAGAGTGATTTTGTGCTGTCTGCAGTGATGTGAAGAAAAACTTTGGCCAAGGATGTTAACCACTCACTGTTGTTTCAAATTTGCCTCTGACCCATCTGTTCATTATTGCAACCTCAGCACTGTAACATGGCCTGCTTTGTTTTTTTGCAGGTTTACATAGCACAAGAAAGCAGGACACTGAAGAGTGAGTGACCTCTGCAAATAGCTTTCCAAATTAATGTTCCACATCTCTGCCTGCAATTAGGCACTGATAACCACAAATTAACCTTTCAGAGCAGTTTCATACTTTGCAAAACTCAGATGGTTGAACAAATGATGTGTCCAAGCAATAAACATCTTTCTGGCATTCATAGGCAGTTGCAGCTGTGGAGGCAGGCAGTTGTTTTCAGAAATCTGATCATAAATGAGAAAAGAATGGACTTGTTAGCTGATGCAACCAATGTAGTTGAATGTAGTAGCTATAGTTCAAAGGTGAATTAAACAGACCAGTAAAAAGGGCACATGACTTGGGACAGTATGGATAAGCTCTTCTACCCTTAAACAGGTTGTTCAGGTTTAAATTACCTATTTGGAACAACTCCATGCCCATGCTGTGTCCTCAAAATATGTCCATCCCTTTTCTGGGAGAGGTGGGTCACCATGAGGACAAGCCTAGCCTGGAAGCCTGATACACACGCGTGCCACTGTCTGAGCCAGTGCCCTAGTCCTGCTGGGCTCGCTGGTATAAATGCAGACACCGTTGACATGGGATGATGCAACAGCAAATTGTGGCTGCATCACGTGGCTCCAGCAACATGAGGTGTCAGTGTGGTGGAGTCAGGAAACCTGAGCCTGTCCTGTAAAACTGTCTGTTGTAGAGCAGCGTGGGGTATATGAGGGTAATATCTTAATGCCATTCCTCCTTTCCTTGCCACTGACTTGCTTTGAAATGGAGGGAGAGGGAGCAAAGGCATTGCATCACATAACAACTGGAATACTGACCTTGCATATGTTCATGCACAATCTTAACTTAGTATACTATGGTGTAGTCTGATTTAACCTCAAATGTGATCTTAGAAACACTTTAACAGCTATGTAAGAGTTTATCATCTATGCAGGAAAGTCTCCTTCCTTGTGTGCTTTAAAAGATAATCATGCTGTTGATCCAGGCTGGTTTTTACAAGACTTTCACAGTCATTTTTTTTTTCAAGGAAAGCTAAGAGACTGACCAAATCTTAGAAATAATCCACTTAAGCCTTTAAACAAAAGGGAAATATTGACACAAGGACATGTATGTACAAACCAGGTAAGTAATGATACGGGGATACTCAGGGTGGAGCAGCTTTATGTGGAAGTAGCAGGACAAAACAGTGCACTGCACTAAGGGATGATGTGATGTGGTGGCTGCAATAGCCAGGGACTGGACTTTGAATCTAGGGAAGATGGCCCTGCTCCTGTGCTCCTGCCAGATTGCTCAGTAAGTAACTTCAAAATCCACACACACATTTTTACTGGCATGAGGCCTTAGACTGCCCAGTCTTTGATCTTCTGCATCTTCTCTGTACAGGGAGGGAGAGAAATAAGAAAGAATGCTCTTTCTTTAAAAGCATTAGTGTCATCATAGGAAAGATAAGTTATCCAGTGTATATATTCAGTCTCACACTGGTCTGGAAGGTTCATTTCAGATAGAGAACTCTTACCAGAGTTGTTTAAATGAAGGGCAGAAAGAGGCAATTGCAATTTCCCCTCACTAAACATTTGTAGCAGAGTGGAAAAAAAAAAAAAAAGGAAAGTAAGTAAATATAAAACACATAAATTCCCCAGAAGGAGAATGAAAGAAATGTCACCACGGACATAGTTGCTGTGCTCCCTCCCAGCAAGCTGTCTGGGTGCACGTCATAGACTTTTCAAGGTCTGAGGCCATTACTGAAGGTAGCTTGAATATATCAGGAACATTTCTCACTTTTATAATCCCTTAATAACAGGCTACACTCTCATAGGCTATCCTAGGGACGTTAACTTCTGCTATAAATTGCAGGAACTGCGTGGTTGTTTACTTGTGCCCTGAGCACCTAAATATTCCCAAGGAGGAAGATGAGAGCCACCCATGGTCAGTGAGGACAAAAGTATTTGCATCTATGTGGGTCTGCTTAGAAGGCATTGTTAAAAAAAATGCAAAAAATCTGACATTTTAATTGTAGGTGTTCCTGACAGTAAAAGCCTTTCAAAATCCACAGACCACTGCATTAATGAGCTAGGATGCAAAGGAAGTACAGTACTGCTGTAAAATGTACTGCACATTCCCTCCAAGTGACCAGCCCATCTGAAAGGCAACGGGGTCTAGACCCATTTAAGTACAGTCAAAACAATCATCTGCCCAAAGACAATTACCGCCTCAGGCCAAAAATACCCCAACTATGTTCAAGCAAAAGAAAGGAGTTTATATGGATTCCAGCAGAGCCTCAGGTCTGCAGTCAGGATCAAGGGGTGGTACAAATGCTAAGAAAGAACAGAGAAGTGAGGTTATCTTGCTTATTACAAGAGTACTTTGTCTGGCCCATACTTGCACTTACATGTTCTCTCCTCACCGTAAATGGTGATGGCACTTTTGTTTCCACTAGAAAAAGACAGCTTATCAAAACAGAAGTTTCTGTTGTAACACATTAATTTTAGCTGAATTTCTTCAAGACGTCAGTTACAGAAAAGCCCTTCCAGCTCAGAGAGAAGGGAGGAGAAACACTCCAGAAGAGCCAAGCACCTGGGAGTGACAGTGCTCACCTTGGCCGAGAGAGCAGAGTCATTCAGTGGATTAAATTAACTGAAACCAACAATTATTGGTCTTTGCCCTAGGCTTGAGTACCTTCTGGAGCAGGATGTGGCTGGACAGGAGGAGCCAGGAGGAGAGGCAACACAGAAACACCAGAGCGCATGTTTACATGTTTGATCAAGCAAACCTCAACGGTTAATTTATTTCAGGAAGGACAAAGACAAAATAGATTGTAAAGCAGTAGCACGCTTGCTCTATGCCTTTCTCAGATACCACTTCTTTTTCGCAGTCAGTATTTCACTAGCAAATGGAAGCAGCCTTGCGTAGTCTTACCCAAAACATTTGGCTCCAGGGGTAACTTTAGACAGTTGAGTTTCAGGAGGAGGACTACAGCCAGGGAATGCCGAATAAGTGAGGTTACTTGTTTACAGAAGAAAAGCATCTGATTGACCTGGGAGAAGAATTTCAGAGGGAGGAGGCTTAGGCAGAAGTCCCTTGTGACCCTCAGGACAGCCTAGCATTGATGTCTTGCTACACTAGACTTAAAAAAAAAAAAAAAAAGATGAAAAAAGGAAGGCGTGTGAATTTAATATTATATTAATCAACTAAAATAGATTACTGTAAACTCAGGAGCACTATCTAGCATAACAATCATAATGATCTCTTAATAAGCTTGTTCAAAACCCATATTCTGCCTTTCTGGTCCTTACTTATTTCCTTTCAACTGCCTAATGGCTTCCTCTCAAAAGGTGTCACAACTTCTTCCTTTCCTACTTCAAAAACTGCTTTTCATTTATTAGTTAATAATTTACTAGGAGCCTCAGGTAGTTCTTCTTTGTAAAAAATGCACAGGCAATCCCAGCTGTAAAGTCAGCCCTGGCATTGTTAGACCCTCAGATCACCATTAAATTACCTTATAGCTGTTCATAAGGTAAAGAGCCTGGCCGCTGCACCCCTGCTTCATCAGTACTTGTTAGGAAAATATCTGCCTCCATTTGGAGCATCCTAAAGGGCCTGAAACACTCATGTTATTTTTCCACCACGACATAGAAAACAGGTCTAAAATTGCTTAGAGCCTCTCTGTTTTTGTACCTTCTGTTCAGAGGTTCCACACTGTTTGTAGGAAAAGCAGACCTTGGTGTATTAAATAAAGGAACCATCAAGGCATGTGGGATTATAAGTGGATGTTCCCCTGCCAGGCCATGTGGATGGGAGGTGGGGCTCTACTGTTGGATCATATACCCATGAGCAGGGTGGGCTGAAGCTCAGGTGAGGCATCCTGTTGAATGAGGTTTTGAGGGTCTTCATTGTGGGGAGTAAAAAAGGCCAATGTGCAGAGCAGGTTTCCAACCACACTTGCCTGGCAGTGCTGGTGTACCCCAAGGTGCTTAAATCCCACTGGGAACACACAATAATGGTTTCCCAGATAAAAATGCATGTCAGTGATGCACCAAGGAGGGGGAGCATGAATCCACTGGACCGCTGAGAAGAAATAGGTTAGGTAAGAACTGGTAAGGAAATGGGTCAAGACGGTCGCAGGTAAGGACTGGATATGTCACACCTATTTTCATCTGAGAGCTGAGGATTTGCTGCTGCCATTGAAGCATTAATTCTTTTGAAGACCAAGTCCTTTGCTCCCTGGAATTGGCATTCTGATACTGATTTAGTTGTTTATTTGCACGTCTTTTCCTGAGGCAGATCAAGTGTTTTTAAGCTGAAAGTTCATTTCATGATACAACTGTTGGCTTGTGTAAGTTTACTAAAACAACCAAATAAGATTTTCTATTGGGTCCTGCTTTTACAATGATGACAAGTCACCATTTTCTGTGGTGTACAGTTGAATAATGAAACATAATCCCCAGCATACACTACCAGTCACCCTAATGACACCCAACCCCTTTGTTTTATTGGGATTTGATCCCAGGACATGATCCCAAAGACTTGGAACTTTCAATAATATGAAGAAAAGCTGTGAGTAATCAAAATCTGCCAGAATTAGACACCTAGCACCTACTTAGGCACTTAGGGACATAGTTTAGTGGTAAACTTGGCAGTGTTATGTTTAGTTGACTCGATGATCTTTAAGGTCTTTTCCAACTTAGATGATTCTATGATTCTGTGGAGAGCCTGACTACTAATATCACATGCTATGCATCACTGAAAGGCCAATTACTGGACATTATGTAGGAAAAATCTTACTTGATTTATGTATTCAAATAGTAGAGGCAAAACAAAATTCACATGCAACTTTGCTAAGACAAAGATTTTGGTATGAAATATACAGTTTCAATGCTCTAAATGTTCTAGTTTTCTTCATAATTACATCAAATGCTTCCTCCCCTGTGTCCACTACATGCGAGAACAAGCTGTGTAAATGAACAAAATTTAGTTTGTGTCTATAAACTTGCCTTACACATACAAATACTCTGAAAACTGTGAATAAATTTATACAAATTTTGCATGGGTAATGGAATAGTAAGTGTTAAAATGCAGAATTCATATATGTATCTATGTGTACAGGTAATGGTTGCAAGCTGAAAAATGACTGATGGCTCTGGCCCAGGATGCAGTATATCTAGAGGAGAGTTTCCATGTTTAGTAACAGCTTTTCTCTGTCAAGTTGATTTAAAAACTGCAGCTGCTGTTTGAAGCTGCTGTATTTCTTGGAAACTCATTATAATCCCAACAAGATGTTTTATATTTGGACAAAAGCAGTGCATTCTAATTTTTTTTTTCTCACATGATTTTCTGTGACAGTTACACAGGATACAACAGATATTTGATAGAATTTGGAATACATAAAAAGGGACAGATGTCTCAAAGAACTTTGCAGGTTGTATGCAGAACTTTTTTTAACTTTCTTTTTAAACTATATTTCTGTGCGATACTCCCATGAAAGCCAGATTTCTTAATGGTCCCAAGTCAGTAGAGCTTTAGATGACTTACACCAGTCTCCTAGATGATGTGCAAACCGTGAACCAGATTTGCAAAGGTTGTTCTATGTAAATTAATTTTTTTGTAGCTATTCCTTTTGCAGGCCATTATGAAAGAAAAAAAATGGTGTGACTGTTTTTTGATTTTGACAAGTTCTAGTATATAACATCTAAATTAAAAGATGTCCTTCCTCTTCCCACCTTCCTACCATAGATCTTTTTTACCAGGTGTAATATACTAATTGGTATCTTAATGAAATTTTCCTGTTATTTCTCCTTAGTCTTGCTATTTATGCCTTTCCCCTTTATTTACACCCCTAGTACATATACTCTGCTCACACTTTTTTCACGGCACAAGTCTAATGCAGTGAAGGGAAAAGAAAATGAAGCCTGCTACTGTCAAATCCCTCTCCAGCCCCACTCAGGCCCAGACATCTGATACAAATTTAAGCTTTCACAAAATACGAGGCTCTTTAAAGACAGAATTACAGTTTGTATAATCTATATTTTGCCATATACAAGATCCATAACAACCTGCCATCATAGCTGACAGAAATGAGAAGCCATCATGCTGCACATGAGCTAGCAATGTCCCTAAAACTGCTCTGACAGATGTAGCTGTAAATTGCATTTTTAATGTACTCGAATAAGTGATCTTTAATTAGGATTAACATTGCTGTCCCTGACTGATTCATGATTAGTATGTGTGGGCTTTAGTAACACTTAGAAAAGGATCAAGTGACCTTAATTGTATCCAGCTTGTCCATTTAAGTGCTTGATTTTTTCTAAAAGTTGTTTGTATAAATAACACATCTCAGTGAAGGGAAACTGATCTTGTTCTGGTTAAGTTTATTTTAAACACAGTGTAGACTACAATTTCAGTTATTAATGTCTTTTGTAGAAGTGTACTTCAAAACATTTCACATTAAAAGTAATAGAGATGAGGAGGCAATGCATGAAAAAGTAGGAAATGAGGTTCAGAAACCTTATTTATATGCATCAGAATAATTACTCCAGCCTGCAGAAGTGTTTCTTTCTCTTTGAGCTAAATATTTTCTTTTCCACTGTTAAAGCAAACAGAATATGTATGGTTTTGATCTTATTGTTGATTAAGAAAACCCTCCTAAAAGCCTGTACCAGACCTCAGAAGCATCATTGTGCAGTGACAAAAGCTTTTTATTGCTAATTGTAAAAGCAGGGCAGTCTCCAGCAGAGAGTTGCTGGGTTGCTGACTGATGCCTTGACAGATAACAGACAATCACTGCAACACTCCAAGATTCCCGGTGGAAAAACAAAAGATGCTTAATTTACGAACAACAACCAGGCATCCACTTAGCGATACCATTATGCACTGGAAAAGACTCTGTGCCATGCAGACATACAATGAGCTTGCTACAGAGTCGGGAAAGAGTTGGGTTTGTCCATGAGTGGGCAAATAATGAAGGAATGGCCATGACACTCATTAAAAGCCCCGAACCTTTTTTCCCCAGCTTGGGTGGGGCTGTCTGGTGTTTGCACAGTAGGTCTCAGAGACAGCACGGAGGTGAACTGTGTCCACTTGGAGATTCAGACTTATTTTAAGGGATTTTCTATCCCTCTGCTTGTCAAAATGAGACTTTCGGGGATTTCACTCCTGTACTGCACTGGAATGGGAGGGTGGCAGCCAGTAAAGCTACCAGAGGACTTCATAGGTGAGGCATGAGCCATCAGGACACTGGGGACACAGAACAAAGGTCCAGTGATTAATGGGGTTTCTGAAGCTTCCCAGTAGCTTATTACAGACAAGCTGCAGCTGGACTCTTCTTCCTTTGAATTTACATCTCACAGCAAATGCACTGCAAGAGTGTGAGTATGAAGTACAGAATTGTGTCACCAGCAAAGGACAAGTTTCCCTGAAGCAGCGAGGTGCATCTAAGTTTGTTGTGTTTGCTTACCCCATTAACAGCCCCTTTTCACCCTTCATCAAATCCCTGTTGTTGTTGTTGTTGTTATTATTAATGGATGCTCACTGGGGTGACATGTATGTGCTAGCCACAGGCAAGACCCTGCAAAGGCAGATGTGGGCAAAGAGGCAGAGGGGGTCTCTGCCCCACAGACTCTAACACATGTGACAGAAGGGCTCAGGCAGGTGCCAGGGAAATGTATGAGAAAAGCTGAGGATGCCAAAAATTTAACAAACAGTTGAGGGACGCTGGGATCTACAGGCCTTGCAGAGCAGGAGCTGTCTGGTTCATAGTGTGTGAGAAACGTTGGGTAGGGCAGAGCTGTCAGAGCAGCCCTGCAAATGCAGGCTCTCTGAGCACAGCGGTTTAGCTGCTGTCATTGGTTTTATTAGGTCTTTTGCTTTTAATGTCACTCCAGCATCTCCAAACACTGTCGTTTCAGCGAGTGCTGAAGCTGGGTACGGCGATGTTTGCGTTGTGGAGTTATCTGCAGCTACAGAGCGTGGGAAGAGGAAGAGATGGATAAAATACATATAAAACCTGGTTGGTTACAGGGAAGACTTGTTCCTACACCTGCTGGCTATACGACTAAAGCCACACATAGTCTGCCAGTGCCTCAAGGAGTGCTACGATGGAGGCTGGCATATCCAACAGCTTGTAATGAAACCAAAGGTAGCTTTGTCCAGGCATGGAAAAGCAGTTGTGTGGGGAAACAAAGCTGGCAGACCTTCAGCATGGAATCAGACCAGCTGGGAAGTGCCTGGAGAAGAGCAGAGGCTTGACCAACGGATAGCCAAAAAGCCACATGAAGAATAATTTATGTGACGATAAATTACTGACTGGGTTGAGGTTTGGTTAGCCCAGGCAAACCTGCATCTGGTGTGATGGCAAAGCTGACTGACCAACTGCTCCTCAGCAATAGTCCCACGCAAGCACATACAGCTTCTTTACTGGGATTTAGATGCTTTGCAGGATACTTGAGAGAAATGGCAGTTTTCAGACAGTCCTTAGAGTGGAGCTGAGACACAAGCAGTGACCTTTTGACCATGTTTGGTGATTTTTAACACTGTGCTGGAATGTACACTGAACAAAGAGAGCAGTTTCTATGAAAACAGGTGCATTTGAACTGGTTGACCAAATACAGACTGCTGAACAAAATGGAAATGCTACTGAGATTCCTGCCAGACCCCCTGGGTGGGGAGCTTTCAGTTAAGACCAGAGGAAGCTATCTCTTGCATAAGATACAGTTAAGTCCTGTGGCACCCTATAGCTGAATGACCTGCCATCAAAAGCTACCCTTCTCCTCTGGCATGCAGGAAAATTATTCCTTCCCATTCATATGTACACGAAGAGCTCATGGAGCTTGCAGGAGCTTGCTCTGAAGTTTGTTGGGGTTTTTTTGTTGTGTTTTTTTTTTTTTTTTTAAACTCTCAAACAATATCTGGATTACATTCCAGAGCTGAAACAAACACAGCAATGCAACCATCAAAACTATCAGCAATTTCCCTTATAAGTTACGAAAGTGCACCTCTTGCTAAAGGAAAAAGAATACGTTACCTTTATTCAGCCCACCCAATGGAGTATCCTGCTGGGAAAATCCCTGTCTCTGAGGCCGTAAGCTTTCCTCCTTTTAACTCCTTTTCTTCAAAGTTTGCTTTTTTGTTTTTACTTTAAATTACCTAGGAGAGTCACAGGGCTTCAAAACCTGAACATGTGTGCTTGCCTAAGTCGATATAGTTTATTTGTTTACACATTTAAGTACCAGTAAATGAAATGAGGTGCAGTACTTGATGTTTATAGTTCCTTTTTCATAAAGATGTTTGTGATAGGTCTTCTGGGTTCATTACATGAAATTGTGTATTTAGGCAAATCTACAGAGGTTTGATGGATTTGTTCCTTCTTATCCTGCATCTGGTAATTTGGACTACTGCAAACAGTACACAAACAGGTCAGAAATATGAAGGAATTAGAATTGTCATAGCTGTACAGAGGTCCCTGTGAAACAGGCACTTGTTCTGTTGATAAGTATATCGAGGACTAGCAGGCATCCAGGCTACCAAAGACATACTCTCTGTTTCCATTGAACAGTTTTATGTAAGTGGAGAACGAAGCTTTAGTTGTGCCTTGAATTGACAGAGCTGGAGATTGTTTTGGTTTTGGTTTTTTTTTTAGTTAGTATTTTTACCCTGAATAAAAGTTGGGTTCTTTTTTTTTTTTTTAATCATTTAACTGTTTATTCAGAGAGAAAGTCTCTTTTACCTCCTTTTTTTTTTTTTTCTGTGGAAACAATAGAAGATTTCATTCCTTTGCCTTTGGAACAGTGTAAAGTCATATGAAAAATAGCCATTTTAAAAATCAGCTGATCTTTCAAAGCCTGTGAAAACCAATTATGTGCAAATTCTCTTTGATTTGATGTAAGTGACTACATAAGGTGCACAGGAATGGTAATCTGGCCTCTTTGATTCTTAAACAGATTATTGAACAGAACAGTAACTAGAGCCCCAAAGAAAAGGACGCAGCATTATGCGCTAACGTCTAAAAAGGTAGATGCTGCAACTTTCCAGACATTATTAGATATTATCGAGTTTTTGCAAGTCTGTTCAAGCTCCGGTGTCCTCTGGAGTAAAAAAATAATTCATCTTCTCTGCAGAAGAAGAAGAAAGAAAAGTGCAGGTCTAAGGGATTTTTAATGTAACAATTTTTGATTGATAGGTTCCTGTTTTATTTCTTTATTCTTACATTAACCCAGCATTTGGATATAACCTACAACGTCTCACCTCTATACTGTGTATGTGCTATGGCTTGCCCTTACTTGTACTATCTGTATGTTTATGTGCTGTGCCTACCCTGAAACTTACTACCAGTATTGTCTAAAATAACTCCTTTATAAAAAACCCAGAATGTATTAATCCCATTCCATTTCTTCTAACAATTCCTTAGATATCTCAATGACAGCTGTATACAATCAAAAGCGGCTACCCACACCCTCAGAAATCAAACGTGTCTAACCTGATGTTACCTATTCAACAGTCAGGTATCGCTGAACTGAGTCATTTTGGCTCCTTACAGTCAGTACTTCCCGAAAACCATTCAACCCACCTATCTGGGAGACCTTGTTTGGAATGAGGTAATTTCCCAGCTGGCGGCAGCACGACTTGCACTCTACTGGCAATACGAGGTGCCTAGTGGACTGGTTTAGCCCAGATTCCTAAATTTTAGATGGCTTAAGATAGACGTAACAAATTCCATCCTAAATGCATTGATACTTGCCTTCAAGGCATTGGAAAAGACTTTTTCCCCCAGCTTACTGGGAAATTTTAAAATTGCTTTGTGATCTAAGGATCAGTCTCCCCTTAAAAGAGATATACAGTAGAGGAAACAGAATAAAACTTAATAGACTCTAAAGCTCAAAAGGATTGCAAGAGGATTTAGTCTGACCTCCTGCACATTACTA
The DNA here is from genome assembly GCF_017639655.2 of Falco naumanni. Taxonomy (NCBI): domain Eukaryota; kingdom Metazoa; phylum Chordata; class Aves; order Falconiformes; family Falconidae; genus Falco; species Falco naumanni. Next base: position 37,944,961 of record NC_054059.1, on the reverse strand, counting down.
ACCACAGGCCACAGATGAGATGATCTAGAAAGATATTTGTTTTTTTCAGAATGACAACATGGAAAGTGTTAGTTTTCTAGCAAAAAAAAAGAGCTTTTAATGAAATAATGGAATAATTTCCATTGAAGACAAATTCCTGGAAAGATACAATTTCTTTTTATAATCTTCCTAATGTTTAACTAGAAAAATCATTATATACTTCTGGAGATTTGGTTTAATCTGGCTTGAACTCAGAAATGCTTATTGAAATGCTAGAGGTGAGTTTAAAACACAGAGATAGTTTTGGCTCTGAGTCTCTTTAAAAATCAGGTTTGTTTCAGGGAAGATTTAATTATCTGTTTGCTTCTTTAATCACAGTTTTATAAGTTGTCAGACGAATATTCAAAGCAAACCATAATCATTATCCAGGGTTTTTTACAAAAGGAAGAAGAGAACATCTGCTAGTTCAGGAAGCCAAGTAAACCATAGATAGGAGGCTCTGTACCTCAAAGAAAGACATTTAGCTTTACAGGAACAAGCTGCTTTTCCTGGGTGTTTGACTAAATGAGAGCAATTAAAACTGATGCAGCATTGTGCAGCCATGCAGGCCCAACATACAAGGACTATATTATATATTACAAGGGATACTTTATTTGTTGTATTCATGCTGTGGATTTCTCTTAGCAACACGTGTCTAGTGAAGACAGTAATTATCCTAGCTGCCTTCCTTATAGTGTTGTATGTGTCTGTATACTTACAGTATACACAGTATTCTTACATATATAGATAGATATGTATGTATATATATTCCTACATATATAGTCTGGATACAGACTTGGCCTTCTTATACCTGGAAAGCTGATGTAAACTGAATGCATAGGGAAGTACAAACAGCGGCTCTTTGTTGCAAACCACATTATCATATGGAGTTTTGTTACAAAACACATTTTTATTAAAGACAATTTGCACTCAGATTAATCGTGGAATATACAAAAAATGGTGCTCTCTATCAGAGAATCAGGCAGTATAACTTCAGATTTAGAGAGAGGCAGCTCAGGAAGAAGCAAAGTCTGCTGTGATAAAGGAGACTGCAGGTCATGTCTCTGCTTCCCAGCCATGTTAGCACAGACAGGCACCAAAAGGCACGGAGCCTGGAGCACACCCTTGCCTCGCCTCAGCAGGCTGGGGTGGCCATCTCAGAAAAGTCAGGGAAAGCATCATGTGAAGGGGAAAGTGGGAGGAATTAGCTCTGTAATTATAGTATCTTATGACAGGTGATGGTATAGAGAAAAGTTTGTGTGAAAACAGCTGTATTTAATTTCTAGTCATTCTCCTGGCTGCCTGTGGAGCGTTCAGCTTGATCTTCCTCTAATCTGTGAAGGTGAAAATCACGTATACTTGTGCCAGGGAGCTGAGCTGGTGTGGTGGGTGAGGATGCTGAGGGGTTGTGTGGTGAGTGGGATCACTCATCCCTGTGTAACTTGGGCCCAATGTGAGACCCAACACACGTGGTGTCTGCTTTGCATGACGTGCCTGGTTGCACCTGGATAAAAGGCAGTGGAGGGTCTGTTCTTTGCCTTTTTGGTTTTGATTTCTAGCCCAGGCTGCATCCCTCTCTGCAGTGGCTTCACTTGCTATCTAGGGCAGTTAACCCTCAGTGTCCCCAGGTTACATCCCCCAGAGACACATGAATGAACGCGAGTCATGACAGTACATTTCTGCAGGCTGACTGTGGAGAGATGACCAAACATTTTCTTGTTAAAAGTTCTCTGCACGCTTTGAGGTTAATCTTTATAACTTGATGAATTTCCTGAAAAAAAGAGTAATTCTTCTGGAGGAAAGTTCCCAGCTGCAGGTGTGGGACACAGCAGCCAGGGAAATGATGGAGGCTGGGTGGAGGGGATGGGGTACCACAGCAGCCCGGTGGGAAGGTGACCCCCAGGCAGCTGGCATCGCAGGTTGGGCTTGGGAGGGTGCCTTCAGCTCTGGATGATGCAAACACATTTGGGATACTTGGTTTCCAATTCCAGCGCATTTCCATGGCACACATGCCTCCCTGACAACCACACTGATGTTACTTAATGTGGGAGGCTGCTGTGATTATATACTAACCACAGTGCTAGAAAATTATTAACCATCCTATAATAACAGAGCTTTAAAGTGTCCCCTTTTATCACTCTCCCTGTCTATCTTGCAGCCTGTTTCAGTCCTCTGTACTTATTTAACACATCTGTGGAGGGCTTTTCCTCTTGATTTGCAGTAAGTTATCATCAGACTGTGAAATTGTTTTTTTCTCATCTCAACTCTTCTGGAATTCTTCCTACTCCTGGCTTTATAGATTCTTTGTTCTGAAGTCCTCTTCATCTTGAGCACCTAGGAGACAATATGTCATTTTCCAGCCTTTTTTGATTTGTGAGCTCCTGAAGATTTGAAATGAAAGTTCACACTGTGGTACAGTGTAGTTAAGCCTGCTGACATTAGGCTTACTATTCATAGTTACCTCTCTCTGACCTCCTAGAAGCAGCCTGCACTCTATAAATTCTGGTTATAAAGCTGTGGTTGTAGGCATACAAGTATTACATCAATTCCAGTGCTCCAGTGACAACAAAGGAGACCCAGGATACAAACATAATCAAAAGCACAAAACCTAAATGTAGCAGGAAAAGCTGGAAAAGCCATTCCACAATCATACTCATTTTATTACAGGTACTTTGTATGTGTGCAACATATGCCTGTGTTTTGGGGGAGTGGGAGAAAAAGGGGCAGAATTTTCTATCAGATATTTATGAATAAACTTCAGATGATTCAGAGTTCAGGTGCAAATCAGGTAAGCACACACAAAGCTTCCTTGAGCATCTTGGGTTAACAAAATACATCATGGAATTATTTTCAAGAAATTCAGCCCACTCCAAAGTCAGATTTGATAGAACCTTCCCCAAACTCGTTAGCTTCAGTAGGTGTGATTAAAACAAAAAAGGAAAATGTTCACAGTACTAATTTTAATCAGCAGCAACTCGTTCTCAGTACCTCTCCAGTACTGAGACCTATTTTCTTTGGAAAATATAGTCAGGGTCAGTGACAAGATACACTGTAGTCCAAACCCCTTTCTGTTTTGCTTCCAAAGCACTGTCTGTGGACATAACCACATCCACCCATCCACTGAACTGCCTCTTCCCAAATATCTGTATATACATCTAATGCTATGAAGACGTATGGCAAATTTCCATTCCAACAAATAATTTCATAAACTTCAGTCCTTAAGAAATATAGAGTTTTATATCAAGGTGAAATTCTCAGCAATCAGAGGCCACAGTGTAGCTGATAAGCATCCTGTTCTTCCACTAATGTCACCATGAAACAGCAATATCGGGGAGACAAGAGATATTGATTTGGTTATGCACAGAAGGATGGCGAGCAACACAGTGAGCACACTTAGCATATAATCAGGAAAATCTCCTTCCCTTTGCAAATAATTTCTGTTCATGTAGCTCTTTGCCATACATTGTGTCTGAGATAAGGAATCTGTTTGATTCCAATGATCTCATAATATGAGACTCTGGGTATGCCCTAGCCATTAACTTCTTCCACTTCCTTACCATTGAATAGGTTAAAAAATGGTTTCAGCATTGATTGTTTAAGATAAAACAAATTTTCATCCTGACTGCAACTGTCTCTGCTCTTGCCCTTTTGCACGTCCAGGTGTGTCGAGGGAGGGTCAAGTCAGATGACCCTCCTAATGAAAAGCATGAAAATGAACTTCTGCTTCTCTTCTTTTGACTTTATTCTTTAGGGAATAAGTATAAAATGAAAAAAAAAATGCATAAAAAGCCATACTACTGGGATTTTCTGTCTAATTCTTTATATCGACAGTGGTCAAACTCGAAGACTGTTTTCATAATTGAATTTCTTGACTCTCAGCAATGAATGAGCTAATAATCTCAGAATATTTAAGATTTTATTTGTGTTTTAACATTGCAGTGGTCCAGGCAAAATCAAGAACTTTTATATGTTAAATAGAAAAGTGTTTGTTGATGCTACAACTTCTTGTGTGGGTGCAAGCTTCATTTCTGCATTCCTGCTGAAGGATGCATCCTGTTACCTCAAGAGTCAATGTGTTTATAGCATTCCATCTTGGAAATTGTAGAAAAGTTCGGTAGTCTTAAGCAAAATACTGTACAGAATGAATTAAGAACTTTACCTTTTTAGATTTACTTTTGGAACACTAAGAATGGAGAGAAAATATTGCATGTAAATGTAGGAGTGAAGGTTTATTGTTATGTGTATTTCTCAGAGCCACTTGTTAGCCTGATGTCTCTATCTTGGATGCTGATGAAGACTAGGCACCCAGAGTGATGTGATAGAGCTTTTGAGCACATCCAGCTGCTCAAGTGTCCTGCTGAGACTGAAATTCTTCATTTCAGGCTTGTAAGTCTGAAGCTTGGGTTCAACATTGCCTGATCAGCCCTGCCTGGTCAATTTGATTTGTGGGCTTTCTCATGTCTTGGTTTATAGTTTTACAGTATCACCAGACTGCTGATACGCTTTCAATTTGTGCTTTGAAAACCAATATAAACATGAAATTTTTCTATCAGAGTGCAACACTATACACAGCCCTAACCACCTCCCCTGCTCTGCCACTAACACAGATGTGACACAGCAGCAGGATTCTCCCCAGGCAAACCAGTAATAAACACAGTTACTTCCACAGCCTACAGCCCGATCAAGAATGAAAGTGAGATCTGAAATCCTTATTTTCCGTCTGTCATGCCAATCATCCCACTCGCTGACATCCTGAGAACAGCATGAGGGGGATAAATGAATCTGTGGGGTAGCTCAAGTGACTTCCGAGGAATTATGTCATGGGTGAATTTGATGCACTGCATCACTTACAAATGCTGAGCCTGGAAAAGAAAAACACTGGAATGCTTGGGGGAAAAAAATCAACATTAGCTAACAATAGTTTCCAAGCTCTGTTATAATGATAACTCATGGAATTAATAGAATTGAGGGTGACTGGACTTCTGCTCATTTCAGCTGTTATTCTGCTGATGCTCTGCATTGCAGTATAATCAGACATACTGCGGTGGTTTTAAACCTGAGAAGTGCAAGCATCAAAAAACGGCCCTTAGCTGAGCATTTTCCTGTTGATTGCTCTTCACCCGGAGCTGAAGTAGCACCATAGCCGTCTGTAGAGAGTGGCAGCTAACGATGGAATCCCAGGTCTCCTTCACATCCGTATAAGTTATGGGAGATGCTGCCTAAATTCTGCATTGGCGTCACGGTGTGTTTCTATTCCTCACAGGCAGGTTTCAGACATAAACGTCTTGTTTTCCAGATTAACATGTTTTTCCCTTTACGCGGCCATTCAAGCTGCTCATCTCAGGGCGGGTTCCTTGGGAGCCTGTTCAGCAAGGAGGGCCGAGTTCATGGTTAGGAGGCGATAGGTACTACATCTCTCTGCAGGAGCCAAAGGGTTTGCTGTGGTGTGGAGGGCAGAGGGGTTGCTGTAGTTAAAAGCTGAGCTACTCTCTTCCATTGAGCACAGCTGGGGTGACCCCTTCAGCCTCAGGGTGGTTGAGGAGGGCTCAAAAGGGGCTTGAAAATGAAAGCTGCTGCTGTTGCTTCAGAGTAGCAATTGGGCAGGCCTTCTCCAGCGCGCTGTTGTCAGAGACAGTGGTCACAAATGCCTTGTTTTGCTTCAGGCTTCCCTTGAACAATCTTTGCCTGGCTGGGGATTTTGCAGTTGGTAGTCTGGAATGACTGGGGCGCTCCCTGACCTTGTAGCTCAGGAGTGATCAGCCCGTGCCTTTGGGTGCAGGTGGTTTGTGACTGTTTCAAGTGCAGCATCCACACGCCAGCACTGCCACATGAGCAGCGCTGAGGCTGGGTTAGGGTGCTAGCAGTGATAAAGAAGCCAGCAAAGGCTGCTGGGGCTGGAACTGCCCAAGCCCTCCGGTGCCATGCTCAGCCTGCCTCATCCTGAGGGCAGCAACTTGCTTCCCAGAGAGCCACTGCTGTCACCTGCCTTTCAGCTGCTCCTGGAGCACCTCTCACCTTCAGCTCTCACCCTGTCAGAGCTTCAGGCCAGGATGAGTAAGCAAATATAAAACAGACTACAGCACAGCCTTAAAATGTTCACCGGACTAAAGTTCACCAGCATGAGCATCATTTGTAGCTGGTTTTGAGACTTACCACATGATAATTTCACTGGTGCCCTGCCTGACCAGAAGTCACTTCAAATGAAGATCTGGTCTGAAGGAGGGCGTCTCCAACAAAACATCAGCTCTCTGACATTATCCCATGGTTTGGGTACTGAATGTGGACTTGAAAATCCAAGACTCTGTCAAAGCCAAGAAGACTGGTAATTATCCAGTTGCAAAATTATTAGAGCAATAAAAGGATTAATGAAGTTTTTAAAATCATGATTATGATCTATTCTGCAAATTGCTCTTAAAGCTTCCTTAATTCCCTCTCTATGCTCTCTTTTTTTCCTTTCATTTCTTTCCTTTGTGGTTTAGGAGCAATTTGCTCCTACACCAAAGTGTAAATGTCTGCCTTTGACAGAAGGAAACTGCTGATCTGGTGCATAGATTTCAGCAGTGGATGATTTTGATTCACAAGAGCCTGAAGCAACGATGACAGATGTTAGCTCCTGCTACAGCAACACTGCATAAAGCTGTTGTGAAACAACCATCAGATCTGTACGCTTGCTAATCAAGTCACAGTGAAAGTGCTAAACTTCTTACTCCTAAAGTGTATCAGGTTTGGTGCTAGACTTCTAATTGAATCAGCGACTGACATTCTTTGCATTCTTTTAGGCCTTTATAGTACAAGATGCTGGAAAGTAAATCGATTTTGTGGATTCTTTCTGGAAGGAAAAATAGACAGTGAATATTTCTGTTTTGTATTGCCATAACCAAGAGTAAAGCTGGGCGTCTCTTATTCTCACGGTGAGGCTTCATATGGAGCCGAGAGCTGGTTTTATGATGTTTAGTATATACATATGAAAGAGTAGTGCATCAGAGGATTTATTGACATTTCTTGATTTTAATTATGTTTCAGATCTGTTTGCTTAGCAGGCAGGTATTCCTGGCTGCTGTCAGCAGTGCTAGCCCATAAGTCTCTGACGGACAGAGCACTGACATGCATCACACTCCTACCCAGTTGTTATCAAAATTCTCAGGGTACATGCCAACAAAACATACTAATTTTTACCAGTGTACTGAACAAAAATCATGAGTTTGGTGCCAGTACAGTTGGTCAACCACTCAGATCTCCTGCCCTGCTTTGCACTGTCCTACTTCTTCCCTCCAAGAGCTCTGATCCCAATGTAGTTTCTGCTCCAGCAGAGGAAAGCAGTGTTTCCAAAGGGCAGTGGTAGGGAAAAGGTCCAATGTCCCGGAGTAGGGAGGGGTGGCATCACTTGTTCTGCCCTGCCCAGGAAGTCACAGCTCAGTAGCATCACTGAAGAAGGTGACACCTCAACCCCTAACAGCAGGTTTCCCTGCATTGCTGGGGTTCTCCAGCACCACAGGTTTCCCCTGGATCAAGCGTGGGCACATAATCATATTTCTGTCAAATTAGCCAAGGCACAGGATGATGACGTTCGTGCCAGCTTTATGCTTTTATGTTGGCTTTATGCTGGCTGTGGAAGGAGAGACGTTATCTGACCTGGCAGAAAGCGTGAGCTGTAGAGGCAGTGATACCTCATCTGGCATAAAACCTGTCAGTACAAAATTAAGTCATCATTTTTCTTTATTTGAATTGGCAGTGTGAGTTCATTCTGGATCAGCACTTTCATCATGTGTCTGGCAACATTTCTGATGGAGTATTAACAGCCCTAAAGCAGGATTTACTGAGTTGTGGGACCACAAACTTATTGTTTGAACTTACTCTGATAAAAAGACAGGGAGCTACTGGGTGGTGGTTTTTACCAGGTTTCAGAATGCTCCTACCCAGAGCAGTTTTCTAGTTAGGAACAACTTCCTCTCCCACGAAAAAAACACTCTCAAAATTCCTGTCTAACCAATAAACCCCACCCCAGCACAAAAATCCACAGATTAAAGGTTCATATGTAACTTTTGACACACTCCCCCAAACAAAACCTTTTGTGTAAATGGGAAAAAGAATCCTTTTGTGGTGTAGAAAGTCAACAAGGCATAAATCACTATTGTGTTTGTTCTGTTGCTTGACATGCTGAACAAGAAACCACCACCAGACTTGTGAAACTCTCCAATTAATCCTACCGGAGTAATTACATCCAATATTCTTGGGACCATGAAAAAAATATTTAAACATATTCCACTGACTAAAATGTGTATTTTTCTAGTTGCAGTAAGGATGGTGTTATGCACTAGCTCATATACTTCAATTAAATGACTACGTAACTTTTACTTTTCTCTACCTCATTTTCAAAAAATTACTTAAAACTAGAGTGGTTTAAAAACATAATGTAGCTTTCCAAAAATAGAAGGCATAGGGCTGAAAGTTTAGTCTTTCAATATCTCATTTGCTAATGAATCCTTGGAGTAAACAAGCGCTCTTTTACCCTCAGTTTCTGCAAAGCACTTGCCTTTTGTTTCAGACCCAGCACACTTGGCTGAATGAGGTAATGCCTGCATCTCCTAGGCCAGGAATGTATTCAGATTGGGCACTGAAACAGGGTAGGAGGATAGTACCTGCTCTTTGATAAACACAGGGTGAACTTCAGATCAGCTTCCAGATTGCTGTGCTCAGAGGAAAGAATTAGGACTGCTTGTCTGAACACAGAAAAATAGCTTCATCAGTTTAGCAACTGATTCAAAGCTTCACATAGGCCCTCAAATGCATTCAAAACACATTACGTATACATAAACATGTTTTAAACTAAGAGTATCTTGTGACAAAATTGCATCAATTTGAGTCAGTTAAACACTATGCTGTCCTCAATACAAATACTTTTTAAAAATTCATTCATTTTGAAGCAGATGCTGAAGCAGGTTTCCTGAGGTAGAGGTTGAAAGGACCCTGAAAGGTTCTGGCCGAGCTATAGCAACTCTCCGAAAAACTACGAACAAACCCCTCTGCACAGTGACCATGAAAACACAGATCTGTTTCACCAAAGAAAGCTCCTCTGCAGTCCTGACATGACATTGGAGTTCAGAATAATTTTCTTGAGACATCAAAGTCAGACAAGCACAATTTTCAGAAGTACATTAAATAGTATTTATTGAGTTTGCAATTTCAGGGGCAAAGCTATAATCTCAGTCCCAGCTATTCACACACTGTGGCACTGTGCCCTCATGTTCTTCCACCCATTCGACAAATGAACAATAACATGGAACATCATAAAGAGGAGGTTTGAAAAAGAACAACCCTATACTCTCAGTTTTGAAAACGGGAAGTAAACTGAAGTCTTGTTCTCATTCACAAATACATTTGACTTCTTGATTAAAGATAGTATGTGTTTACAGAAGAATAGACTATCCTGATGTTTGGGAGAAGGTATGGGATGGTTGATCTGCAGGAAGTAAAATTGTGGAGGGCACCGAGAGCTTTTCCATAGCACAGTGACAGCTGGATGGTTAATGCAGACTTCAGACTGCAAAGAATTCCTCACTAGAGGGAGGGATGCTACCAAATATCCAGCTGGGAAGAGCTTCTCTTCTTGGGAAGCCTTTGTGTCTGGGACTGATTCTGTGGGTGCATATGGTCAACAAACCATCAAGAGCCTGCCTGTAAAATTTTACGGCACAGGTTGTTTTCATTTTCACCATGGTGACCCTTCTGCGTAGTAAAAAAAGGCATCACACAATATACACAGATACATATTTACACAATAAATGTAAAAAGAGGAAATTAGATACAGTGACATTTATGTCCAGGCATTAACAAACAAGATCGCTTGTGTTGATTCAGGGGTTATTCATAGTTCATTTAAGCAAGTCCTTTTCTCCACACATGGGTTCTCTTGTTTTGCAAATGAGAGCCAGCAGGATGTCTCACTGTAAGAAACAGATGCTTGCTCACCCTTAAACCATGGTCATGACCTTCAGAGAGGCAGGCTGGAATCTCCTAATCTTCTTCTTTAGTGCCTTTGAAGCTTTGATGCGACAGATTTTGGGCACTGGGGGAAGAGGCTTGGAAGCGGCCTGGACAGTCCCCGCTTGTCTGACGGAACCTTCAGGCCAAATCAGCTCGGTCTCATCCCCCTCATCATAGTCAAGGGCAAGGCTGCTGCTGCTACTGCTGCCATCCAAATCGCTTTCACTGGACTCACTGTCCCCAAAACGGTTAGTTGTGAAATCGCTGACCTCCCCTTCGCTGGTCTCTGCGATGGTGGAGTGGAAGAGGGAAGCGCACTCGGCAGAGTACTCCGAGTGGTCCGACTCGCTCTTGGCATAAGCGCCGTGGCGCTGGCTCTTGGAGCGCGCCCTCATACTGACAGTGCGCAGAACCCCAGCTCGCCTCGCTGGCTGCCTGGGTGCTCCCAGGCCAAAGCTGCTGGAGAGGCTGGCCAGGTGGGCCTTGGCAGAGATCTCCACCGTGGACTGCCACTTGCGCTGCTTCTTCTTGTTGGCTGTGTCTGTGTCAAGGGAACACAGTGCATTGGCAGAGGCTCTGTAGAGCTCCGGCCTGGATGGTGCTGTGGGGAGCCGGATCTGCACGGGGAACAGGCTAGACTCGGAGCACGACCTGCCGGTCACGTCACCAGAGTACGAAGGTCTCCGTGCGAGGCTCTTTGCTCCATGTGGCCTTTGGGGCTGATTCCACTCAGCAGGGAGCCTGGCAGCCCCGTGGGACCCTCTCGCCTTCTCCATGCAAAAGGCTGGCTTTCCAGGACGTAGTACCTTTTCACTGTTCCTCCTCTTTATCTTCACTGCTTTTGTTTTGGAGCTGGCAAACTTGACCCGGACTTGGTGGGATTCTGCAGGGACAAACTGAGCATGAACAAACTCACTCCGTGTCACTCGCTCACGACCCCCAGCACTAGCCAGTTTGGCATTGCCACACCTTTTGAGGGGCAGTTTTCCGGGTGGAACAGCCTTAGCGTTCCAGGCACTGGGGCTGGAGTCCTCCTGGCACAGCTGTGAGCCGGATGAACTGTGCTCCACACTGCTGTCCGTTGCTTCTGCCAGAGGAGAGCCCCTTGCTGCTGACTTGGCAGGGTAACAACTATTCACAGCTGACGGCTCTGTGTCAGGCCGAGCGGATGGCTGTTCTTCATTCACACAGCGCATGGTCTCCTGCTGCTTGGCACATTCCCCCTCCAGCACCTCTCTCTGCAGCTTCCCTTCAGCTTTGTTACTTTCCAGAGAACTTGCTTGTTTTTCCAGCTGGCTACTGCTGCTGTTAATTTTCACTCCGCCGGCACTGGGGGTTATAATGAGTCTCTGGTGCATTGTGGCTGGCTGGCTCTTTGTTGAAACCCACTCACTGGCATCAGCCCGACTGTTCCCTTTGCATCTCGTCAGCTGCAGTAATTTATTGATGTAACCCCCTGGCTTGGCCTCAGTGGTTGGCCTAGTCCTAATCAAGCTGGGACCTGTCACACTAGGCATGGGTTTGCTGGGAGGAGCCTGGAGGTCTGCTTCTGGGGATGTCCCCACCAGGGAGAAAAGGGGACTTTGTAAAGCCACTGCATGAAGGGGGCTAGGGTAAGGGTACACATCAATGCCATTCTTGGAGACCAAGTCATTCTGGAATTTGGGGTCCATGCTGAGCAAGTGCATGTCTCCGGCTTGGCACAGAGGCAACATGGATTTGGGATCTGTCTCTTTCTGAAATCTAGCGTCTGCTGGGATGAGTCTTTCCAAGTCACCTACAGAGTGGATGAAAATAAACAACCTAATTAAATCACAGACAATTACATTCAAACTGGCTTATGCTAAAAGTGCTATTTCAGAGGGGTGTGCTAGCCTTTACTAAAATCAGTGCATGAATGAAGAAAACAGTTTCAGTCCTCCAAGATCACCAAATTACTCCAACGCTTTTATTCACCTGAGCATAACAGAGATTAGAATGCCTTTTAATGCCAATAATACAACTCATGCCTTTGCAGGAAATTTAAACTGTGCCACTTGGATGACAGTAAATCTGTGCATTTATAAAAATGTTCTAGAATGTCACAGACTAACAGGAACTCAACCAACTAAATGAAAATACGGGATTATTTTTAATTCTTAGCAGACATAAAAAGTAAATCCAACAACCAGAAAGCCTGAAGCTGAATGTTATGTAAAATTATCCATTAAAACAGATACAGTTTTTGAACACCTTCCTCCCAGGACAGGATAAAGACTTCCTCTGGACATATAACTCAGAAATTTCTGAGATTTCCAGCATGCAGAGCCAGTGGTATTTTTTTCAAAGTGGTTAAATTGAATTCCAGCTTTTCCTCCTACCCTTTTATATCATGTGTCTTGGAAAAATCTATAGTACTCAACAGCTGTTTTAAGAGGACTTAAGCAGACACTGGGTTATAGTTTTTCTTAACCTCTTAAATGCTGGAAGCTGTAGTTGCTTTTCTTTTGTATTTTGCTTTAGTAAGGCATTAGTAAATAGAAGCACCCAATGCACACAGGAAAGCCATTAAGACTTACATGTCCCATTGGCCAGAGAGTGGAGTGATTCTACTTTTCCTTAATTCCACATCCAGTGGAAACTCCTAACCAGATCTCTCATTTCATTTGGTAACATTACCAGTTTCATGCCTTTCTCAAGTAAGTAACTTTTAGAGTATTTAATTTCAGAAAGAAATATTAAGGTTTTATCAAAAGGCAGAAAATCAGGAATGCCCTAAGTCTGCGTGTGGGTTTTTTAAAGTCAACCTTAAGGACATAGAAGAATGTACTAGAGAACCTTTACTCTGACAGAGAAAAAAAATCTAAGGGTAACTACTTACGCAGATGGGAGGCTCAGTCCCTGAAGATGGCATTTATGGCCACCAGTTCATCTCTCTTAAATTTTGAGTACCGTCAAGGTTGCTGCAAGTTACACTTGACTGCTGCACCTGCCTCTCAGGAGCATCTCCTGTGCACTGAGAGGACAGGTTGTGTGAAGCAAGACTGTTCCACCCAGACAAGTCATCTGATAGAGTGCTATGGTGCTATGTTACCTCTGGTACCAGAAGTACTGGAACCATCTGCAGTTATCCTGGGTTTCTCTGTACAACAGTGCAGACTTCAGTGCCAAGAAATCCTTAGCTAGCTGATTTCCTGGCTGCTTCATTCTACCAGGAAACCCAACCATCAAATCCAACCACATATTGCACTTAGAGTGACTATTTTTGTCCTGTGACAGGAAGCTTTTGAAAGACTTCAAAATTTAGCACTGTCTGCAGTACCCTACCTAAGGCACTTACAGACCTGTGGTAAGGATGATTTCTCAAACAGCGTATTTTCATAATGAGAATTCTTTAGGAAATTGTTGGCAATGTGTAGTGGTGCTCTCTTGTGCAAACCAGGAAGGTGTCAAAAGAATGCTGTGCTTGTGGTGTCTCAGCAAGCTTTCCACTTGCCACGGAAAAAAAAAGGCAATTGGTTTGTACCTGCAGTTACCTGTGGGGACAAGCTAAGGAAAGGAAAAGAGACATTTCTTCCCCTTTCCAAATGATGCTTTTCTGAAGTAATTAACATCTTGCCTTACCTCCTGCAATATTGTCACCTTAGCAGGAACTGTTTCTTCAGCACTTCAACAACTACTACCCCACTACTTATGTTTCTCACACTGAAGGAAGTCAGAAGTTGTAGCCAGGAAGAAGGGAGGTGGTGGTGGAAAAAAGAAGGATGGTTGAAGGGGGTCTGTAGCCTCACTCCCACTTACTTAACATCAACTGTCCCTTTTTCTGCTAGTCTACGTCCGTATCCAAAAAAACCATAAAGCCCCAGGGGTCTTAGCAAAATGTTGCAAGGCAGGAAAGCTTCTGATAGAACACACTGCAATGTGAACATGGAAGCCATGGATCATTAAACTCAGCTCCATCCCCATCCTCTGAGAAGCCTTGAGGAGACTTCGCTTTTATGCTATAATTTACCACCATCGCTTCAGGTGGGTCAGCACAGATAGGTACAGAACAGGTGGTCTTTCCTTCCGCTCCAGGCAAGCCAGAGATGAGCTAGCTCAGGTCAAGGAGCTGTGGGGACTCCACAGCAACAGGACTTGAAATGATGTTCCCAGTGGCTTCCCTTTTTCTATAATGGAACTGTCACACATTCGGCTGGGTCACTGTATGAACTCACTAACACAAGACTGCTCTGAGGCCATGGAAGGACCCAAAATAAGACACAGTATGACGCCAATTCACTGATGGGCAAATGAGATTTGGAATATTAATGTACTTCTCTGTTTTGTCTAAAGGTATGATGTAAATTCATGGTTGATCCACTATTTGGGCTCATGACTGGTTCCTAGACAGTCAATTAACTTTTCCTGTCTGTTATCTCTAACCGTACATAATAAATTATGAGTACTGTTTGAGCCCACATTCATTTGGATAAATACAGAAAGGTATATATAAGTATTATCATACTCATTTTACAACAGATGGAAAAAACAGGCACTAAGTCTGGAAGTGTCTCTCCCTAGATTTCTATAAAATCTTTCCCAGTAAAATGCATCATCTCTAATTTTTAATTCACCTTACATTTTTCATACACTCTTGCACTTTCACACAAGGTGCTTCAAATACTGCAATTTTTCTGATTTCAAAAGCAGGTAAATTAAAAAGGTATCTCAACATTCATCACAATTTTATCTCATGCACCTAAATATTTTTCCATTTCTAAATGCATATGTCTTCATATTTGTTATTGTTTAAAAGTATCTGAGTATGGAGACAAGTGAAAGTTGGACATTAAATGGTTTGGCTCTGTGGTTTTGATTAATTCTCACTTTGTGTATTAAAAATGAGTGCTATATATTGACTACACATTGGTATATTAGGTCCTAAAAGTAATAACCAGGATTCTTCCCTTCTCTTGAGTGAGTATCCAGTTCTGCAGTCAATTACCTGTGGAAACTGGCCTTGGTCGGGACCTGGCAGGAGTCCCAGAAATGTCTGTGCTAGCTGTAATCCGACATCCATCGCTGACATAGGTTCCCTGCTGTTGGAAGCTGGTGGTGTGCACAGTAGTTTCATCTGCAGACTTGGGTCGGTAATCAAACACAGTGAGCCTTGCTTTAGGGTGTTGAGAGCCCGGCAAGAGACTGGTGTGGGAGGAGGAGATGGACTCACTGTACACAGAGGTACAAGAATTGGAGAGTGAGCAAGAACCACCGTCGCTAAGGTCATAGAATCCTGCAGTTAAAATAAACAGGAAGATATTTCTTATTTACAGTAACTAAACATGCTCCGTAGAAGAAAAATGCAGAGAATAGAATAAATCGTTCGCTATGTGCCACAGGCCTAAATTTATGATCATTTATTTAGGTAACTTTAACAGAGGTATACTCTAATTCAACCAACTTCTATTGGGCTTCTGCGTATTTACTTAGGCCCCGAGCCAGCTTGGCACACACATGCATGCTTAGTTCTGAGGGTGGGATGGGGTGAAGTGCAGCACCATCACACCCAGTTCTTCACTGGAGAATGTCTTTGGGGACTATTATGCAACTGATGTAAAACAGGGCCGTCTTGCACTGTTGTAACTTGTGCTAGGTGCGTACAAGCACAGCTTGCATGGGAAAGTAGAGTAAAACTAGCCTGTGGTCAGAGCTGCCAGGTCTGTGATAGCTGGAACATCTAAGGGCAGAGAACAGAGGCTGTGTCCCCTCCCCAGGTCTTGCGATCCTTGCCAATTAATTATGGAAGTATTAAAAATGGTCAAGATAGGAATTTTTATTATTCCTCTCTATATAAAGGAAACAGAAAAGGAAGCTGTTTCCTTTTGAACTGTGTGTATGTGCCTAAGCACACAAGTCCTGAATTTAAAACACTCAACAGAAACTTGCACTTTCTATACCCACTCTAAGTACCAGGCTGCAAATTCATATGCTGTAAATAAAAAAAATATTTTTTGTCTCACTGAAGACTTAAGGCATTTCAAAATTATGTTTAAAAAGAAGTATTCCCATTGTCCCAGACTAGATGACAGAAACCGTTTTTAACAGACATCGTAGCTGTAAAAGTCTGCAATACAGCATGCTCTGTGAATGGGACCAGAAAACTGAAACTCAATTTCCTTCTGTCTATGACAGCTTTAGTCAACAAACTGTTGGGGTGTTTTTTCTCACTGTCTTTTAATAGAGCTGTTTCATTTTTATATAAACTATCAAACATTAACTTGGCCAGAGCACTGCGGTGGTAGTGATCTTCAAAGCTTTAATGAGGTTCAGGACCCTTCTTGGATTCAATCAGAGCATTGGTATGGATGCTGGTCTTCTTCACTTCTAGCAAATAGTTTAGCCACTTTGCCAATGGTCATTCTGCCCTTGACAAGGTAATTTAACAAATCTGTCTGCCTCTCTTTCCATTTGTGGCTAAAATGTCCATTTTAAAATAATTAAAAAAAAAATCCGGAAAAAATGCTGTTTGGGTGAATAAGGATTTTCCAACTAAATGAACTTTGCAGGAAAATTTCCACCAGCGATGTGAGTGTGCTCTGTGCCAGAGGGCTACTCTCCACCTCAGCCATGGGGCACTGTTTCTGACCAAACAATACAGAGAATTTTGCTTAGCAGTTGACACCCTTCAGTTCTCCTAGCACCACAACACGGGGAATAAATGACCCAATGCACATTACCTGAGCTGGGCCGGCTGTCGCTATCCAAGTATTCACTGGAGGTCTTACTGACGTCTAATTTCAGCTCACTTATTCGCTGGTCTAGCTGATCAAGGTGGCTTTTCAAGCCGACATCCTGTCTCCTCAAACGAGACTAATTCACAAGTGAAGAAGAAGGAAATGAAAAATAATCACAGTTAGAATCTCAGCAGCAATGCATGAATTCAGGCCATCTGTGCTGGACAGATTCTGCTCTTACAAAGTGTTTTTCTTAGCTAGGGACTGTTGCAATTGGCTTTCTTGCAACAAGACTGACATAATGGACAAGCGCAAAACATTCTGCTTCTCAGCATATATTGTCTTCTGCCCAGCTGAACACATTCTCAAAACTTTTCATACTAAATATACTTACTTTAACCTTTTGTTACATGTTACATGGCTGGAACTGTATCTCTAAAGAGGATGCAATCTTTTAACTAATAAACATATTAATGTTATTTTGCCATACGCTGCCTCTGAGCAGAGGATGAGATAAACATTACAGATTATTTGCATGAACTCTTAAGACGCCACCTGATGAAAGGAAACCACTGTATGTAAAGGTATCTTACAGTCACAGAAAGTAAAGGCAGCACACTCATTTCTGCAAAACCCTTGGCTTTGACGATGTCTTTATAGTTGAAAGCGTACACTGCACAAATTGTGCCATCTATTTTGCTGAAAATTTTCCTTGATTGTCTCATGGCTAGATTATTTCCACGCATTTTATACAAGGAGGAGGTGGCATTTGAATACTGCTGTGAAAATGACTGCATTTAAAATAAATGGTGCCTCGAGCTTGTGAATAACCTTTCAGGAGCCAGCAACAAGGTCCTTTGCCTACTGTAATCACTGACCAGGCTGATCCGAGGTAACAGCTCCTGCAGTTGCTCCCCCAGTATTTATGCCGTCAGCTTGGCTAGGCAGATGGCCAGGCATTAGGTAGCAGCCAAAGAACCACAGTTGGTTTCTGTCACAAACTTCTCACATGGCACTTGGCAAATTATCTAGGCCCGGTCGCTATTTAGGCAGCTTCTAATTATATCACCCTTCAGCATCCATCCAACAGTACTTTGCAGAAAGGTGGTTTCTCGAAGTTGGTTGTAAAGTTGTGCTCACAGCCCTCGAGGGGCTGGACTTCCACACAGTAATGGTGAGAAAAACATGACTAAGATGATGTGTATGTTTCAGATTTAAAAATAAAAGTGGCAGTTCTAGCAGCTTTACCAACCCCCAATATGACAAAAATATAATCTAGCTCCCTTGAACTAATTAAAGTATCTGTAAAATTAAATGACATGCAGAAAATAAAAATCAGTATGTACACATTTTTTACTCCACTTTCCTTGTATTCAGATTATTCAGCTTTTAATACTTGCATTTTTAGGTTTCTCCATAGCTATAAATACTAAAGGCAAGGACAGCTAAGGTCCTACGGTAATCAGTAAATGATTAGAAGGTAGGATTCAAGGAAAAAAGACAGATGTCCTGAGTCTCATAAGACAAGTTACGGCTGGTGATGCTGCTGAGAAGAATAAAAGGGTATTTTTAGCATGCTTTTATGGAGAACTGGAGGAACATATAAAACACAAGAAATAAAGCCCCTTTTTGTTGGTGTCGCACATCTTACAGTGAGCTCCAGAGGCTCATAACTGCTTCCTAGAAAAATCTGTGCTGATTTTCCCTCTTCCCGTTTCATATGAACAAAAAGGAAGGGAAGAATTGGATAATAAAGGAGATTTTCTACCCCATCTGAATGATGAACGACTTCCTCAGTACTTCTTTATTTCCTTTACGGTGAAAAAGCAAAAACATGTCGTGCCTCCTTCAATCCTACCTACTCGGGAAATCACAAAGTTTTGTTTTCACGGCTGGAATTAATTGCTTAATGATTAATGTTTTGCCAGCCAATCCCTCAGTCTGTGGTTTCTGATTAATGACAGAGAGGCCACAAGGCTCTCAGGTATTCAAAGATTATTTATTATACCTCCAGGTTCTGTCTGCGCCTTCACAGCATGTTAACCAACACACATGATTTACATCATCATTTTTAACCCTTTTATGGTGTCTCACGCCACCGAGTTTTCATGTTTCCGGCAGACTTCATGGTTTTGATCTTTCAGCTAACAACTCATGCAACTCCTAGATGAGAAGCATTCCTCAAACCATTTGGATGAGGATGACTTTTCCGGTGTGTTTGCTTGAGGTTGTTATTGCTCTAATAACCACATAAACAGCACCCAGAACAATAAACCCTAAAAACACTCTTTCTCAATTCACAACATGAATTTTACATGAGACAAAACCTTGCAGGTGAAACCATCTGTTTGCTTTGGGCAATGCAGCTGCGAACACTTCTGTACACTGCATAATGCAGGACCAGACTTTCCAAATCAACTTGTACTATTGATGTCCTACAGTTTTTGGGAGCCAAATCTGGGATATTGTCATACCAATCATTTTTCAAAAGGAAGAACACTCTCTGAAAAACAGGTTCCTTTATGTGAACACGAACTGGCACCCCAGATCAAGGCACCAAAACCTGCTGGTCGTACTTGACTATTCTTAACTATTAATCCCTCCAGTTAAAGATGGGGTTGACACTTACTGGTTGTAGATTAACACCTGACAACTTTATTAATCCATCTCTATTTTGGAATGGACAAAAGATAGCATTACTCTTATCTAGCTTTGCACATGTAAAATCTATTCACCATTGGGTCTTTTTGTAACTGATGGTGCAAAGCAGCTAGTTTCAGAGGAAAGTTAATCTCACCTATCCCAGACCCTTACTCTAGAGTGAGAATTCCTTCTGGAAACACCTCTTTCTCTCAGTTGAGAAAAACTTTAATTTTTTTTAATATTAAAAAAAAATATCCCTGGTTTAAAAACTATCTAAAGGGGGAAAAAATGTGTGCAAAATGCAAGGTACCAAGAGTTTTGGGTGGTGTTTTTCTCTTCAGTATAATGTGTCCCTTAACACATTTTTATAACATCATAAGACACCTGAAAGCTTGCAAAACAAAATCATCAGATTCAAATCAAATCAACCAATTTTTATAAATATGCTATATGAGGAAACAGCTGAGAAAATACTGGATGCTGCAGCCTTAGCCATCCATGATACAGACGGTATCATAGATTTCTTTCTTTGTATTAGCCCAAATTTGCATGTTTCCTTTTTCCTCTGTGTCTCACCAGGATAGAGTTTGGCCAAGAGACTAGTTTAGCACCTTTGGAATCACCGACAGCAGATGGCATCACATAACGCTGCTTCTCTTCTGCTACAGACAGTTGATCTTGCCCGCACTGTAGTAACAGGCAGCTAGCTGCCAGAAGAGCCCCTGGCCACCAGAAAGAGACACTGGCTGGGGCAAAAAAGGACATGACAGCTACAGGCAGCAGAAAGCCTGCAGTCCTGCTGCCTACAGCAGACTGCTGGAAAGCCAGCTGCTGGCTCTTGCTGGTGCTTGTTGGGGAATTGACTGGGATGATGAAGTGGCATCTATACGAGGCATTTGATGGCTCTGCTCCAGCCATTTCTGCTAGGGGCACCGGACTCCTTGAGGGTACTACCTCTGCTCTTCTGTTTCTCACCTTATCATTACAGAAGCCTGGCTTGACTCTTGGTCTGCCTTGTTTCCGTTGCTGAGATGCCTTCAGCCAGCTCCAGCTGATACAGCTTCCCTATGTTATGTTGAAAGGACCAAACTTTTTATGAATTAAAGTGTGATCAGGCTAAAGCCCTACTTGAAACTTGGATCAAGATACACCGCAAGACAAAACTACATTTACATTGTTAATGAGTTTCTCAATCTGAAAAGTTTATAGAGCAGCGATCACAGTCTACCATCCAATGGGCCAAGAACAACAACAATGAAGATGTAACACTCCCTGAGCAATGCTTTGCATTGCATTTTCTGTTGTTTTTAGTTTTAACTTAATTTTCTGTGATCGTGAACATAATTTTCAAGGGTTTTGAGTGCAATACACTGCTTGTGTCACCAAGAAACAGTTTTCAGCTGTGGTTGCCAAGTTCCTACGATCTGTGGACTACTTCTAACAGGACTGTGAAAAACCTGTTTTCAACTGGGTTTATGTACCTCTACTCAAATATATCTCTGCAATTTGCAGGCGAAGAAAACCAGTGAAGGTACCAGGTACACCAGTCTGAAAAGCTTCCAGCAGCCACGGGTCAGTTGGATGAGCTTTTTTATTACTGCTTTAAGCATTTGCACTTTTTTTGAAGAACCAGCCCCTGGATTTATGTAGTTCTGACTCATCCCTCTCAAGCTTTATGGATACTTCCCTCCCAGGCACCCCTAGAAGACAAGTTTCCCATAATTGCACTGGCACCTACTGGTGAAATCTGTCCCGCTCCTGCGGTGTACCGAGTTACCCTCATCTTCCCGATTCCTTAATTTCTAAGGGCAGCAATTAAAGGCCACTTTTTTTCTTCTGTTTTAATGGTTAGTTTCTCCCACGTCCTTGGAAGGCGTTATAAAGTGCCAGTAAAGTCCTGCCAAACTAATCTATTTTTCATATTTTATTTGAAAAATATATAAACAAATGAGTAATTAAAGCACAACAGCTGACATGAAAAAAGAACAGTCACTATGGTCAGAGGTCATTGGTGTTTCTGTTAACCCAGTGGCCCCAGACAGGCAATAAATGCCTTCAATTCTTTCGTTTAGTTAAAAAAACCCCTAAGAAATAAAGTAGGGCCATTAGTTAAAATTATCAATGACAGGTAATCAAGTGGTTGGCAGTCCACTGGCCCTGCATTTTTTACTTTAATCAAGATATGCCCGCTGCTGTGATTTCACGTGCGTGACTAGGTTTCCGTGAAGGTTAAAGCCAATTTTATTCCAAGATGCTGCCTGATAGAGCTGCCTCCCGACAGCGAATAACCGTGGTGTTTTCACACCCGACTGATAACTGACGGCCAAGCCCTGTACCAGCACAGGGAGGGAAAGGGGTCTGAATGAAGCCCGAGTTTACTGACGCGTGTAATTGCCCACACTAGAGATTAAAGTCCTTTACCCTTTGATTGTTGTCTCACCTATGAAACTTGTTTCAGTCGCAACTCAGAATTGTTTTTTCTTTTCCAAACCCCCAAGTGCCTGGTGTAAGGCTTCACATACAAGGCCTGGCAGTCAGTTACTCTCTTTTGATCACGCGAACCGTGGCGAGAACAAAGTACTCCTGGCCCGCAAACACCCTCCTGACGGCCTGACCCCCACCGGCACACAACTGCGTGGGCAGCCATAGGTGTGCACACTTATGTACAGCACATAGGCGTGTGCACAGCGGGGTATGCACATAGGTGGGTGCGCACACACGCCCAACACCACCCCCCTGAGCCCTTAGCCTATTTCTGCCTATCTCACTCTGCGTGTCTTTTGATCTCCTAGTCAAACGGCCGCTGCGATTAAGAGCTGAGCGCTCGCAGGCGTGATACACGTATTTCTGAAGTTAATCATCTGCTCCCGGGCTCCGATGAATGAGCAATGCCGGGTAACAACTTCTCCCCGGCGCTGCCGCTGGCACACAGCCCTCTAGCAACCCTGCGCATTTCGGGGCGATGAATACGGCCCAGGTGAGCCCCGCCTGAGGGAAGGCGGCGACCGTTAGAGCGGCTGCGGCGGGGGCGGGCACCGCTCTCGCCCCAGCGACACCCCCGGCCCCGCCGCTCGCACCTGCCGGCGGGGGAGCGGGGCCGGCGGGGCGCCCTCGCGGCTCCCGGCCCCGGAGCGGCGCCGGCGGTTGCCGAGGGGCAGCCGGCTGTCAGGCAGCCCGGTGCGGGGCGGCCCGGCGGGGCTCCCCTCCGCCCGCCCTCAGCACCGCGGCCCGCCAGTGCCCCCGGCGGCGGGGAATGGGCCCCGGGGCAGCGGGGCGTCCCGTCCGGTGCCGTCTCTTACCAGCTGCTCCTTCAGGGCGGTGAGGGTGGCCTCCAGCCGGTGCTCCTTGCTGTGGGCGGCCAGGGGCTGCTCTCCGCCGGCCGCCGGCCGCTGCGGCATGGCCAGGGCGGCCCGCACCAGCTCCCGCTGCTTCTCCCGCAGCACCTGGAGCTCGTGGAGGCCGGCCAGGGCCGCCTGCAGCCTCTCGCCCACCCGGCCGCGATCCCAGCCGCCCGCCCGCGGGGCGCCCAGCAGCATCGTCAAGGCTGCGCCGCGACACCGTCCATGGCAGTGGGGCGGCGGGGAGGCGGCGGGGCTGCTCCCGCCCCGGGCCGTGCCAGCGGCGGGGTCCTCCCGCCCCGCTCCGCGGCTGGCACCGGAGCGAGTGAAGCGCGGCCGCGGCGGCTCCTGCGGTTTTGGAGGAGAGGTGGGGACGGGGGAGGGAAGGCGGGGGGAGGGAGGGAAGGGAAGAGGGAAGGGAACAGGGCTGCAGCGCCGGGGCCACCTCTCGGGGTGGATACGCGCGGCGAAGAGCCAGTGCCCGTCCGCTCCCTCCGCCCCGCGCGGGGGCGGCTCCTGCCTGCCCGGGGGCAGCCCTCGCCTCGGCGCCGGGGGTCCGAGCAGCCGGCACTGGGGGCCGGGGTACCGGGGGGCCGAGCAGCCGGCACGGGGGGCCGGGGTACCGGGGGTCCGAACAGCCGGCACGGGGTGCCGGGGTACCGAGCGGCGGGAGCGCCCGGGGTGCCGTGGCGGCAGGACCGAGCCCGCCGTCGCGCTGCAGCCACCTGCGAATGCAGCCGGTGCAAGGGTATAGGCAGGCAGAGCATTTCCCTCACAAAAACGGGGCGTTGTAACTCCATCCCTTCCCCTCATTGCTGGAGTTCCCTGTCAGGCACAGGCACAGCACCGGCACTCCTCACCCTGCTCTCCAGAAACCAACTCAACTGGGACCTAATTGCAGAAGTTCGCTCACTTATACTGAACTGTTGGTTGAGACCTATTTTGTGAGGTCAAGGTGTGGCTCAGCTCCCCCCATTCCCCCCCTCCAAAAAACCCCAAACAAACCCAAAACCAAACCAACCAAAAACCCCAAAAAATCACCACCACCCCACCCCCCCCAAAACAGAAAAAAACCCAAACCCCTACTATGAAGGGCTCAGGATTTGCTTTAAGTGGGACCTGAAAACACAACTGATCATGGAAATCCAAGGCTGTGATGCTGTTGCTACCGAGAAATTCCTGTCTTTAAAGCTCCCAAGACAGGCAGCTCCTTAGGTAGGTTAGCAGGCTGCAAAGCCAGTATGTGTAGTCTGCAGTGATGCAGAGGGGGAGAAGAAGCTCTGATACCAACTGTGGTGAACACAGTGGAGACATGCTACAGAAGACTCAATTTTCTGCTGCCTACGCTGAAATAGGAAGCATTTGGATCCCACAGAACCTGGCATCACTGTGTGCCCCACTCAAGAGATGGAAATAATTTCAGGAAGGGGGTTGATTCTCTGTGAAGTAGTGAGCACACATGTGTCCCATCTGTCCATGGTTATCTTCTGTTCACCCTGCGGCTTATCTTTAAAAGCTAGCATACTTTCATTTGAATGCCACTTGACTTTGTACTGGGATTACGTGAGTTGAGTGAGTGGGAACCAGTTGCTCTGTCATCTGTGTTTCAAGTAGCCTTCTTTCAACACCATGTGTGGGTGGCCATATCCACTACAGAGACTGCAGCCAGCTTACCCTTCCCTGTAGCAGTCCCTACCTGTAGGAATGTCAGAAGTACTAGGGCACTGTCAAATCCAGCTCCTGCTCTGTGTGTGTGTGTAATTATTCATGTGTTTGTTCACCAAGTCCTGCACACCACATTATCTGATAATCCAAGTAAGACCAAGCCTTGCTTTCACCATGTCACCTTCAACAGTTTTCATGTAGCTTGAAGATTTGAGAACAGTATTTACCCTGCAAAGTTGAACTATGTCAGAAAGGGTCCAGAGAGGTCCTATTGTGACAAGTCATGCACAAATATTCACAAATGTCTCCAGCTGCAGATGGAACTGCAGGAACAGGAGTGATTGATGGTCACAGCACTACAGTGCTTAGTTAAAGTGTGTATGAGGTATGACATGTATGACATCATCTAAGGCATATTTTGGTTTTTTTTTTCTTTCTCTTTAATGAATATGCTTCTGCTCTTCTTCCTTACCCATTCATCTTGCTGAACTTCCCTCTGCAGAGCAATGCCTCCGTGCCAGGATGACTGAACTCTTCACCTACAAGGTGGAAAGAAAAACTGAGTTTAAGACTGAGATGCTTTTG
Organism: Falco naumanni; assembly: GCF_017639655.2. Classification (NCBI taxonomy): domain Eukaryota; kingdom Metazoa; phylum Chordata; class Aves; order Falconiformes; family Falconidae; genus Falco; species Falco naumanni. Next base: position 37,920,033 of record NC_054059.1, on the reverse strand, counting down.
AAGGTGCTGACAAAAGACAGCATCAACTGTCACCTTTCAGATGGAGGGTGGCAAACAGCCATCATTGTGTGGCATGTGGCAAGAATCTTGCAAAATGCCATTGCAGGTATGAGGAGCTGAAGCGTTTTTGTAAATCACTTGGCTTGGCACTTGTTAAAACAGACATACACCGCAGTTCCTTATTTTATTCAAACCATGTTCTAACATGACCAAATACGAGTCACTGACACAAATACCAGTTAGTATATAGTTGCTAGGAGAATTAGATAATATAAGGTTATATATCTTTCTTTTTCTTCTTCCTTTACAAGGAACTGTTATCCCTTGCTCTTTGTTCTTCCTCTTCTTTCATCTTTTTATCTTTTCATACATTAAATCCCAAATGGGCTATATCACAGCAGTATCTTTATTCTAATCATCTTCCTGATTATCCCCTGTGTTGTACTGATTACTTTCTTCCCCAGAACCCTTATGATGTCACTTAATCTTTTCAAATAACAAATAGCTTGTGTTACCTGATTTCTGGAGGAGAGAATAAAAGGTGTGAAATGCCCCCCAAAATGAAAACTGTGAGATTATGTGTGTGTGTGTGTGTGGGGGGGGGGGGTAGCAGTGAAGGTGAAAGCTTCATAGTAGGGACTGACAAAACTTCTGCTGTTCTTAATGACTGATAGAGTAGAATGTTCGATATTGGTGCTTTTTAAAGTTTCACTAGACTTTAAGGATGACTTAAAAAGGTAGCAATCTGTAAGTAACACACCGTTTTGCTGCCTAGCTTTAGCACAGTGAATCCAAACGCTGAAATTTAGCTTGCACTTTTCAGGACCCAAAAGGTTTGACTTTTCACTTATGTTACTTTAATTCCATTAATTTCAAAGACATTACTCTCTTTATTTAAGCAAGAGTTGGAGTAAGATTTCTGTTTTCCACCTACAGATCCTGAGGATCCTTTTACAAAAAAGCTGTAGTAAAGGAATTACATGGCTGCAAAATCAGACACCAAACCAGCAGGAAATAAAGCAATTTGTCTACATAACCTGACTTTAGGTCCTGATTTGTATGGTGTGATAACACAGTGTTGTTTCACAGGTCTATTCCTCAATAAGTGTATAGAATCAAAGATGGATGATCAGTGGGCGACTATTCATTGTCCTCTGTCCTCATGTTCCAGCCCACGCCTTATTTGTTGCAGATCATTTAAGCTGTGCGCTGCCGATAGAATTTCCTTTTGCTTTTTAAAAATATACTTGGCATTCTCACTTTTAAGTGTCTTACGGTATGAATGAATAATGTCTTCACAACATCCCAAAAGGTATAAAGCTGTTTTTGTTTTCAAGGAGGGACCCGGAGGTGTTGAGTTTCATTTCAGAAATGCTTGCTCGTTTTAGGTGCCCATTGGAGATGCCTTTGGCCTGATTTTTTTTAGTGTACTTAGTAGTACGCAGTTAATATATATCTCTTTTATTGTTTCAAACAGAGTTCCCTTTGACTTCAGTTGCAGTTCTGAGAACTCAGCACTTTGGTAAGTTGAATACTGGGCATTTTAATTTGAATCCCTAGAAAAAACACTAATTGTGCTCCTCATATGGAGCCAGCTTGGGTGTGCCTGCACCTGTGGTAGAGACATGCCCTCAGAGCCTCATAAACCACCAGAAAGAAGGCAGGTGCTATTTACCCTGTTTGGCAAATGGAGATGTACAAAGAGGTTAACCCTTTTACACAGGATCGAACAGGAAATCTGTGGTAGAACTTGAAAGTGAAGCCAAATCATTCATGTGACCACAGAAATTACTTTACTCCTTGTTTTGTGAATGCTTATTAGGCAGTTTGTGTGGGACTAATGTTAAGAGTAAGACAACTTCTATTGACCTCCAGATGTGTTTAAAAGTAGTTGAATGTTTGCTTTGGGTGAAGTCCAGAGTACACAAAATGCTTTTGTATACCAGACAACTTCAAGAGCTAAATTGCAGTTTGCTTCCCACCTTTGCTTATGTTTTGTGGTGAAAAATAATTCAAAGGGGTTTTTTGGTAACATTACCCTGTGGAGGTACCATTACTACATAGGCTTCAGCTTTATTTTATTGTGTTTTTAGCCTGTACTGACGTTGCCATGCATAGCAATAGCTGAGGAAGAATCTGTTTGTTTAGGACTACCTCTTGACATGACAGAAACTCAGTACATGCATCAGCATCCTCACTTTGCCCACCATCCTCCCTGTCCTCTGTGTTGTGCTGTTGTTCCTGGGAACTCCACAACCCTCTTGCCATTGATCCTACTGAGAGTCTCATGTAGAGACACTGCTGAAGGGAATCTTCTAAGTTGTTGACATCTGGCAGATGTTTAGAAGGTTAGTTGGAGGATGCAAAGCAGTCACATGTGGACTGAGACAAGCCTGACACAAGCCATTATCCTGCTCAAGATAAGGCAAAGTGCAATTTTTATACTTGTTGATCATTATTGTGTGCTCCAGAAGACATGTACTGAACATATATCCTTTCGCGTAAAAGATCCAAGGCACTGCTTAGTGGTACAGGGTTCCTCTGTGACATGGGATGGAGCCTTCTGCCATTTTTTGGAAATGTTAAGGTCAACCATTGAGAATATCCTGAAAGTCGCCTAAACCCTTACGTTGCCCTGGGTAGTGTTACTTCTGCACTAGCACTGTTTGCCAGAGAATGCATAGGATTGTATGTCCCTCTGTGAGATGCTTGTAAGTAAATTGCCATCATCCAGGCATTTTGTCTAATTAGCAGAGCAGCTGCCTTTGAAAACATTCTTCTTAAAGGCCCATGTCTGAAGGATTATTTTATTTAATTAGAAAGAAACAAGTCACTAGTGGGAAGGTCTCTTTGCAGAGTTCAGAGAATTTGATTTGAATTGGAAAAAATGACTTTTTGAACTATATGGACAGGGAAAAGGAAGTGAGAGTGCAGCTGACACACAGCTTCTGCTACAAAAACAGATTTGAATTGATGGAGGTCTTTAGAAAGAGGAATCTTTTAAAAACACTAGCAAAATCCTGCCTTCAGCTACCAGGGATTAGGAGATGTCCATCTGGTTTTGTGCTTATTTCTGTTTATTTTTCACAGGGTTGCAGACTGAGCCTCTTGTGACACTCACAGTGCAATGGTGGGGGTTGCAGGGAAGGGAGGAGGGAGGAGGCTCTGCTGAGGGCTGTTAGAAGCATAGCATGAAAGTGCTTATTCTTGTCTCTTTCCAGTTTATGCCCTCCATCTGAAATCTTTGGAACTAGAAGCCTATATTTTGGACCATGTAGAAATGTGTGCATGTCCATAAATCTGTGGATAGATACGTAAACTGGAGAGGCACATGAGCAATGCTGTACAGATGGGGACTCAAGAAGCATGAATACGCAGGCAAATGGAGAAAGTGGTGGGGACCAGAAATCCAGGTAGGCAGAAAGAGTGGCATACCATAGCCAGGATGAATCTGGAGGCAAAAGCCTGAGAGTTAAGTCAGAAAACAGTTAAGGGCATCAGTATTCAGAAAGAATAGGAGATGTGGGAACCTAATAGAGAGTGGAAAAAGTGTGATAAAATTTGGTGTAGCTATAATGGCTTCTTGCAAAGGATCTTGAAAACATTGATGTTCTAAACTAACAGGGAGGAACATGAAGAACTAACCATTTGAAGTGCAAGAGGTCTAAGTTTACAACAGATTGTAACCAGAGGTGTCTGGGGGGCACATGTGCTGACTACAGTTGGCTTGGGGCCAGCGATCAGAGAGTCACTGCACCTCCACGTGTTCATGGACACTAAGTTGGTGTTAAGACTTTGGGAGTAAAGGAAACGATTTGTCTTCTCTAAGAATGAGATGCCAAATGTGGATGCTGGGTGCTTCTGCCATGGGACGGACAGACCCAAAAGGGAGGACCTGGGCCAGAAGGCTGTCCCACAGGACAGGAGTAGGGAGGTTTTTGAAGAGGAGCTATCGGTAACTTGCTGCTAAGAGAGGCAGTAGCCCTCCCCCGTCACTTCAAAATCTCACCTCGGTTGTGATGGAAGGAGCCAGGCTGGCTGCTTGGGCTGGGACACAGGCAAAGAGGAATTGGAAGCAGGCTCATTCTGCTGCCCCTGCGGGCTGTGCCTCTTTTGTCAATGCCGGCATGAGCCCTCCTCTACAAGGAGGCTTGTAGCCTTGCACTGGGTTGTGCTCACTTGGGGCTGATTGTGCTTTTTCACCTCAGCTTCTGCTAAGAACAGTTTGCAGGTCAATGCTCACCTGAAATCAGGCACACAGAGCAGGGCACAGTCTGCCTTGTGCTGTTGCATCAGAAGCCAAGAAGAATGATGGTCATTTCTTCACATTGAGTGGTATCTTCTTTTATACCCATTGATCTCCCTCATTGGCGTCCTGATGAAAATTCAGAACTGACTGCCTTATAACCTAATTCTCTCTCACAGCCTCCCTTCTTTTCATATTTAATCCCATAAATTATAGCTTGTATTTTTTTCCCATCAGAACCTCACTTTCTTCCTGTCCTTCTGATTTCCTTTGGCTCCGCAGCAATATTTTTCAGCCCTCATTATCATTCATAATGCTTAGCAAGTTCACATCATTACAGTATTGTTCAAAACCTTCTTCCTGATCGTTAATGTTAAATGTGAATTCCAGCAACATTGCAATACAGTTCCAGACATTCCTCACAGTTCAGTCCTTGCTCTTCATCATTGCTTTTCCTTAACTTCTTTCCCTTCAATGGTTTTTCAATATAACTGATCATGTTTGCATATCCAAGCTGCCACCTTTTCTGCTTGTATGCCAGATTGCCAGGTGACCCCTCATTCCGGGGTACGCTTTCATTCTTAGATGCACAGAAATACTTTTGGATTGCACAGCTGTCTTCTAAAAATATTTGGAATCACAGTCTCTGCTGTTTTGTTCATTAATCATTTATAATTTTTATTTTCCTCTAGTCCAAGTGATCTCAGTTTTCTTCCTTCACTTGTCCACCATTAAGAAATTAATCCATCAAAGCCTTTAAAGTTATACCAATTGGAGAATTTTTTTTCCATGCTTTATATTTCACATCGTATGTTTCACATTAGATTCTTAACTAGCATTTGCTTGTGGATTTGTCTTTTCACCATTTTTCATGTGTGTATATGTGTGCATGTGTGTGAAACTCTCTATGATCTTTCTGTTTTCAAAGTTCCATACATACTTCTCTGAAAAACAAAGCAAAACCTGGTGTGTGTAAGGTTTGAGTCTCCTTCTTTGAAAAAGGAATGTGTTTCCAACAGGAGAAGCTTCATGCCAGTGTGCAGTTCCAGAGTATAAAGTATTATTCCTGCCCTACAGCAGGATTCCACTGATTAACTCTGAAGTCTTATAAAGGAAGGGCACTACCCTTCTTCTGGACAGATGTAGCTTAAAGTTTAGTTAGTGCAAACCAACCTCATATAGTTTTTCCATTGAGAAAAAAACCACAATGCACAATGCCAGAGAAAAGAGGGACAAAAAGGGGTCCTTTCATGGTGATGTATTGACAAGCTTAGTTAAGGATGGCAGAAGTTTTTAGGACCTATGGTTAGAAAGCCCCAAGGCACCTATTCAGCAAGATATGTAAACACTCACCTAACTTTAAAAAGGTCAGTGGTCCCACTGAAGTCAAAAGCACTACTTCTGTGCTTAAAATTAGACACATGCTTTAGTATCTTGCTAAACTGAAGCCTAAAGACCCATTAATTCTGATCTTGCCAAATACTTCTGCAAATTCTGGGTCAGGGCATTCAGAACAAAACACCTTTTGTTAAAAATAGTTAGCTTAAGGATATTCAGGAGAAACATCGAAAGAAAGAGGAATTTCTCTTACAGTTTCACAGCATGCTGATTTAGCTAGTGTTTGTATTTATTTGCATTGGAAATCTGTGCAGGTAGTGGGGGTTAGACTGCAATGCGGAGAATGGCATGGTAATGTACTTTTATTGACTAACAGGCACTGAATGTATTCAGATAACGCACCCTTAGCTTGCTGGATGCTCATAGGCCTGCTCCTTTTGGGTTCTTTCACTAACAAGCAGAAAAAACAAGACAATTTGCTGATTTGTGAGGACTGTGATTTTATTTGGCATGCTTTAAAATACATTCTCTTTTCTAGGAGAGATAAAATGGGGCAGATCCAGTTTGCTCCACTGACCTGAATGGCTAGTAGGAATATTTTTGTGAGTTTTGTGAGCTCATAAGATTTATACGATGGCTTGTAAGAATCACACTGAGCACTGTGGCGACTGGGAAATGTTTTCACTTAAATGAGTTCTTTTAGAAAGTGCAGATGTGTGTATCCCCACAGAAGCGCGTCAATCTGAGATGGGAGAAGAAACCTTATCAAATTCCTTGTTTCATTCCTATAATGTTAAGTCCTTACCTTTCACTAGGATGGAAGTATATGAAAACTCATATACTGGATCCTGCATTTCAACCATTGCAACTATTCCTTTGCTTCTGTTTGTAAGAAGGAGCAGACATACGCAAAACATGCCTTGGGGAGCGTGCTTTCCTGCTGAGTCTACCCTGAAAGGCTTAATCACAGAGCTTCAATTGTGTCTCCATTTCCCAAAGCTGGAGCCTGTCTGGGCCCCATAGCTAGGTCAGTGATAAAACCATAGCAGAGATTGCTTCAGCATTATAAATTGGGAAAATGTACTGGTATACATCATACCACTGCAGCATTGCTAAACGTATCAGTGGAGCAATATTATGGCAAGCTTTTCTCAACAAAGCCTTGCTTCATTTTGTCATGTCTAAAAAGAGCAGTAGAAAATGAAAATAGTGATATTTCTTACTTACTTCTTTCTTATAAAGGTTAACTAAACTAGCTACTGAATAAAATTTAATTACTTTACAGACAATGGTTCTTTGCTCTTAGGCATATTGCAGAGGAAGAGCTGTGCTGGCAGGAAGATGGTGCTTATTCTGTGAGGCTGTATTTTCAGCATGTAATGCAACACCAGCAGGTTTGCAAAACTCCAGTTGCGTATCTGTACCATCAGCTAGCATTTTGCATGGATTACCATTTGCATGTAGGGTCTGCTGAATTCATCATCATCTTTGCAGCATGGTGATGATCGGGGCAGTTATAAGTCCTTAGCGAGCTGTGGAAAAACAAATGGAAAACTTACAAGCATACTGAGACACTGTGTGCTCAGCAATGGGATGGGCTAAAGCACATATTGCACATTCCAGGATGGGGAAGATGAATGGGAGATGCATAGCTGATCTCTAATTCCTCTCTACTGAGGCTGTGGAGTTTGTGCTTTGCTTAACATGTCTGTTCACAATTTTTTTTGCTGTGAATAGGCTGTGAACAAACACACACACATACACATTATCTATGCCCCGACTTTGCTATGTCATCCTCTCTACAACGTATTCCTTTTCAGCAAATTTATGTTTATTGCCAGGTGCCTATGAAGATTCCTTGGTTACCTTCTTAACTGGATTTTTATTAGACAAGTTTAATTGCAAAGTACGTTGCCATGTGAACACCTGGGACAGGGGACAGGAGATTTTAACTGGAGCTTTTTATAAAATGCTGGGTTCTTAAAATCTCTTAAAGTATTATAAATATTCTCAATCCATGTCCAGGTAGTCCTTAATCATAATTTGATTGCAAAAAGACATATGAGACAGTTCATTGGACATGAGATGATTTGGTGTGGTGTGAAATACGTATTACTGTTCTGTACATACTACCATACGTAACATCTCATCCCTTGGCACAGGAGACTCACGTGGCCTTGTCTCTTCCCACATGTCTTTCTGATGTAAGAAGGTGATCATACAGGGCATCTCTTACCTGTCTTGCTGTCCTTTTGGCTGCAGTGATACCAGGTAGTCTTCCCACCTGTGCCAGGCTATAAAATAAGTATCTTGAGACTCATCTCCTGCTGAATGTTCTTATACTCCTCTTTAGAGGTATTGTGGAGGGCTTGCTAGAATGGACAGGAGCAGAGGAGCTTATAGAATTGAAAGAGGCTTATGTCAAGAGGGTGCTGGGTTAAATCTGCATCAGGATTGAGACAGCAGAGAAGTTCTCCCAAAGGATGCTGGTCTAATTCCTAGAGAAGCACAAGTAACACTAGAGTGTATTTCAGCTATGGCACTGCTAGAAAATGTCACATATTAATGACTCAGTACTCCCTACATATAAATTATCTGTCTGTTAAAGATATTCAGCCAGGTCCACTTTGAAAATACATGAATCCAGCTTGAAAAATGTCCAGGGAATTAAGCTTGGTCTGAGCTTGACCTGTTGCCTGTAAAACAGTCTCCTGTGATTGATAATAGGTTTTCTGGACAACAGGCATTCTGCCATTAGGAGTGGATGCAGCACAACTGCAGGAATTGCTAGTGCTGCTGTTCATGCTCCTGTTCCACTAACTGAGATAATTGTGCTTTGGTGTTGCGGGCACATGTGTTCTCTGAAATACCAATGCCAAAGAGTTGGCAAAGGAATTTCAGAGGAGCATTTACCCCTCAGGTGGGAGCTTTTGTAATTATTATGTTTATACAACACTGTAGACCATGATGCACTGGTACACAGTTACTGCCAAACATAATGGTGTGAGAACCAAAGTACGACAGTGCCACAAGGCAAGCATCGCTTTTAGGTCAGCAAGGGGCAGGCATTTCTAGATCTCAGTCAAAGCTTTGCCTGACCACCTGTCCCACTACACTGATTTATCCTGGAGCTTGGAGAAGGGGTTTGAGGATGCAGCATCTATTTGAAAGTGTTTCCGCAGCTAGATGTTTAAGAATGATTACAGAGAAAAAAATAATACCACCATCAGGAATCCTGAATGACATGGAGAGAAATAGAGGAAATCCGAAGTCACTTAAGGGATTAACTGAACTTCCAAAAATTGCTCAGGTTATATTTGGATTTGGTGGCTTGTCCTTCTCCTATCTGCACATGTTTGCTCTTCGTGTCTCAGATCTGACATTCTTCACTCTCAGGACAGACTGCTGCTCTTTCTGTTCTCGCTGACCATGGGATCACTGTGCCATTTTGGAGATCTGGAGCGAACTGCTATGTCAGTGCAGTAATGTGTCCAGAGATACTCCTTCAGGTCCTAGCAGGACTGTGTGAGTGTCATTGTGTTGGTGTCCCTGAGCTCTTTTGTGCCTCAGCACTGCTCTAGCACAGCCGTGCTGTTTGTAATTGTGGTGCTAGCTCATGGCCTTGCACCATGGCTTGGGCGTCCCCTGGGAGCGTTGTGCAAGCCTGCCTGGGAGGCACCGTAGCTCTCTCACATCTGTGCCTTCTGCAGCAGCGTGAGTAAAGTAAGATCAAGTAGCACAGGCTCTTTTCTTTCCATTTACAAGGGTGAAATTGTCCATCAGGCCTTTCCATTCCTGCTTCCCAGATTCTTCTTCCCTGAAGCACTGCTAAATTTCCTCTGTTTTCTGAGTAGATACAGTTCTTCAGAAGATCTTTCTCAACAGAGTAGATATATGGCAGAAATCCTCACCCAAAATTTGCCTTGCAAAATTAGTGCCCAAATCGACGTTAGCAGCAAGGTAGATCTTTTTTGCCCTATTCTTCTGACCTTAAGTGAGACATTAGTGCTTTTTTAACCTTGCTAGGTATGCCAGAAGCCCTAAGACCAGCCCTCTCCAAACATCAGCGTGGATCAAGTTCTCTCCATTCTCTCTTCCAAAACAGAGGCAGCTGCTATTGAGTTTTAGCTGTTGTTGCTACTAGGAAGAACATCTGCCATCTGTTATCAGGATTCTGAAACCTTAGCTAGCAGCTACCCTGCTGAATGTTTTTAATACCTGTAAAACAACACTGATTCACCAGCTGCAGTACAGATTAAGGATAAACACAGAAACACTTGCAAAAACCAAAGTATCTCTGCATGTGTGGGGACCCAAAGAAATATTTCATCTGGACAGAAAAGAATATTTTAAATCAGATGCTCAAATCTCCTTTGGAAGCAAACGGTTGTCTAAATCCTCTAAAGCTCTTTCTACAGAAAATTTGGAAGATTAGATTTTCTTTGTGTGCATTTCCTGTTTGCTAATCAATGTATTCCATTGCAGATCCATCCTAGCTAGAAGACAGTAACCCACCCCTCCCAGGACATCAAATGAAGGCAGCAACAGGAGGACTGTTTTCTTTATAGTCCTCTGGAAGCCATGTTGAAATGAATGGCATTGTCTCTTCTGTCCACCGCATAAGGTGAGATGCAGAGAAGACAGCAGGCATTACTTTACTGTGACAGAGATTTGGGATGAGGTTCTGGTTGTCCCCTGGATAAATGTGGGAAAATGAGGAAAGAAGAGGAGACTCGAGAGGGTGTGATGGAGAAGGAGATGCTCACTCCTCTTTCTAACATTGCTGAAGGTGGGACAAAAAGACACACTTTACTGTCTCACAGGCTGAGAAGACAACTGCCTCAGACATCCCTCAGAGCCTTCAAGGACACCAGCTGAATCATGCAGCAGATTTTCTGGAGAACGGTTGCGGTGCAAGTTAGCCATCCTTTCTCCAGCATGCAGAGCAGCAGCTTGCCCCTTGTAATGGTAAAGGTGATGGTGACAGGAGTTGAAAAGTATTGGTTTTCTGTTGGAAAATGGGCCACCTCAGTTTGAAATGCCTCCGTTTGAAATGTTTTACTTCTACCCCAAAGAACAATTCCTACCTGATGCTAATATCAAGTCAATGTTTACACACCAGGCTGGATTTGGAACTCTGGATTTGGATTTTGCAGCACTCCCACATCCTTGGTGCCTGTGTTCCTGCCTGTCATTTTGTCTCAGGCACACTGGGAGCCCCCTAAAACAGCACAGCCATGCCAGGAACTTGTGCTCTGGGTACCCATCTCTGGAGGAGGGATAAGAATTGCTTCCCTATGTCACTGGTTTCTGGGTGAGGTTTTCCAATGAAAGCTGTCATTTCTGGTATGTGAGCTCTCAGCCTGACAGTGCTATGCTTCTTGCTTGATTCAAAGTGAATTTCACTTACATGGCTCTCAGGGCTTATACCTAAAGCCCCTGTTCTATTGGCTTTTCCCTGTGTGTCTATATGCGGTGTGGTTTCTGAGAGGGTATTAATGCCTCTGCTATCAAAAAGCAGAACCTTTAATAACCTCTGGGTGTTATAATTCTTTCATTTCCTTTTAAATGAATCCAACCTTATCTTACTGCAACATATGAGGTGCTCTGCCTGAAATGAAATAAATGTGATTAGATTATGAAGTATTTCAAAGATGCCCCACCTTCGGGTCTTTGTGAGCTGCTTAGAATTAGTGGAACTATGGGGCAATGGGCAAAAGTCTTATTCCAAGCAGGACTTTTCCCTTTGGCTGAAATGCCAGGATGGGCCCAAAACTCCACAGCTGTTGTGTGCAATACAATCATGTCAGCAGGAAATCTGGGGGCTTTTAAAATTTGTCCTGTTTTGACATGGCAGCTGTGTTCCCTGCAGTTCATGCATAAAGTACCGTGATGTCTCAGACTGTAAGGTTGGGAATATAAGTAAGTGCAGTTAGATTCTGATCCTGCTGCCACAAGAAGTCGGTATGTGGGTTTCCCCCCTGCCCCAGGATTTCAGCATCAGCAGAATCCACCCAGCAGATGTGGGAGCACCTCACCTTGCCACTGCTATTACTTCCGACAAGATCAAAGTTACCGTTGCTCCCCGCTTCCCCTGGGGGAGTTGCAACAAACAGATGAAATGCTTCACTGGGAGCAACCGAGTCAGGAGAAAACTACAAACAAACAAGCAGAGCAACCAAAAAGACTAAAAGAAGCAGAACACAAAAGAAGCAGTGCAGGAATAGGGTGGTTAGTCAGTTGGCTTCAGATCCGATCCACCAAACAACTCATTTGCTGGATATTTGCTCTAAGCTCTGATGCCGTGCTTGGCATTGCCCTCGGCCCTCCAGAGGGAGCGAGGGAACACCCTACAGCCCTGGTTTTTCGTAGTGTCTCTGTGTGACTGAAAACTACGGACCTTAGAAATTGCTCCTTCATGAAATAAAAGGATAGGACCGAGTTTTTGCTGTTTGGCACCTGACCTGCTTTCCAATGTGTGCTGTTGTGTTAGCACCGCCAGTGCCTGCGGAGGAGCGCGGGGGTGGAAGCCAAGGTGCGCATACTGGGGAGGGCACATGGGTAAGATGCAGTCCTGGAAGATGTATCTCCTCTTTTGAAACTGGGGTCGTGTTTGCTGATGGGAAGATGCTCCTTCAGGCTTTGGTCTTCTTTTGCATGGTCCAGAGTGACACCTAATGGCACAATACCAGACTGCACCGCGTCTGGGGACACTATAGTCGCCAACCATCCATCAAATGACCAGGGCAAAGTAAATTCCGTGTGGGTGAAAACCCAAATAGACTGTATGAAACTAAACTGTACCAGTGTTCGTAGCCACACTTTGATATTTATTGCTTGAATAAAGCTGGGAAGTTAAGTAGTCTAAAGGTAGGAAGTGGCAGAGTTAAGCTGCCTGTGTTAGGTTAATGAAATATTGGTGAATTTAAACAATACAAAAGGAGGAAGTCAGGACAATATTCCAGAAAGGAGTCAATCGCAAATATTCTATTTTGATTTTAATGTTATGTACATCTTTTATATATAACTACTTTTATATAAAACCCCACAAGATGCTACAAAATTCTTTTGCCAGTAACAGCATATTCTAATAAAAAATGCTCCATCAAATATTTTCAACCAGTGCCATGTTGTGGCATCATTGTTTTGAACTGTGCAAGTTGTAGATAAAAGATCTTAGCAACATGGAAATACATTTATATATGCTGTACGAATTCCCTTTTAGCGTGGATGGCACTTAAAAGCAATTTTGCATGATTAATTAATATTGCAAGAAAAATACTTTATCTATTGTGTTCATTTGTAGAAGGCGACATTTAAAATATGTAATCCCAAATAAGGGATAACAATAGCAAGAAAAGCTTTGGAATTATTCAAGCTAACTTTTAAGGGAGATAACAGTTTCCCTGTTTACCTTAAATTGGGTTTTATATGCAGCAATGGGCATTGAATGATATTCCATTTAGAATAGTTTCAAAACTACCAAATTAAAAGGAAAAATCTAACTACTGTATCTATGTACATGCATCTATATACATTTATATGTGTGTGTTGATGTGTAAAACACAATTGTTAGGGTGTGTGTAGTACACTTAAAGAGTGTTAATGCCTAAAAAGCATTAGAGCACACACAGGTTTAAGGTAAGGTTTTCATCTCTGGTATGAATCCATAAAGCAAACCCCCACCTAGCAGCACCAGAGACACATGAGTAACTATTGGTTCTGTCCTTAAGGCGGCTGAGCAGCATACAGTGAGCCCAGGCAGAAGGTGGCTTTGGTGCATTTTGCGTCTCTCTAATCATGACCTCCTGACAGCGTGTTCCTCCTGTGATCCTTTAGACTTGCAAACTCATGGAAAAGATAATTTGTCAAGGAAAAAGGAGTGAATTCTTGCCTTTTAAAAAGAGATTTCTAAAAGGCAAAGATGTCATTTTCAAAGGATTAATTTCTTTATGGATTTTTACATTAGGGAGTTGAGTTTCTAGCTACTTTTTTGCCTGGAAGTCTTTATAGGGTGGTTGAAATATTACGCTTGTGATAGTGGAGAAGCAGTAGGAAAGAAAATCCTTTTTGCACAACACAATTCGGTTGAAGAACTCATTGCTACAGGATACTGTGGAGACTAAAGTTCACATAGCTAGACAAAGGGAGATTAGAAAAAATCATGAAGGATTGGTCCACTGGTGGCTGTTAAATGTAGCTGGAGTGCATCCATCACCTCAGGAACTCACAGCTGCTGATTGCTGAAGAACGGGTGTGGAAACAGTGGAAAGGATTGCTCTCAGGCTGCACCATTACATATATGATTTCCCTTAGCATCCAGTATTAGTTACTGTCAGAAATGCATTTCAGCTAGCTGCACTTTTGCTCTCTCCCCTGTGGCTGTTCCAATGGCTGACTTTTTGTTACACGAAACTCCAGTAACAGCTTTCCTTTTTTATTTTTTTTTCTCCCACCAGAAACAACAAGCTAAACATAAGCTATTTTTATTTTTAATTGGGGTACCAAGTATATTAATTCAGACTGCAAAAGCATTGGCTTATTTTAATCAAATTATAAGTGGGCTCTAGTTTTAAAGGCAAAATAGTTACTGTTATGGCCATGTCCCCTTAATCCAGTATCAAATATCTTAGACAATTATTAAGCTGGCAGATCTGGAAATGTAGTTTTTGGTAGCCTCAGGCTTCCTTTCACTGTATATTGGTTGTGCTCAGAAGGGGCTTTCAGCCAAACATCTCCAGCCTTTAGGCAAGGAGCCTTTCTCTCACAAAGTCTTTGGTATCCAGCAGCTGGAGGTGACATTTTTAGACACTGGTCCTTTCTTCAGCTTTGAGGAAGGTGTTTAATTATATATCGTTTCACATCCAGGAAGTAGCCTGGGAATGCATGGACTACTCTGTATGCTGTCTTTGTGGAAAGACAAAGAACGTTATCTTTTCATTGTGTTGGCTTCTTAACGACCCCTTTCCATCTCAGAGGAAAAACAGTACATTATTTGGAGATAAAAGGCATTAGAAACAAGGCATACTTTTTTGAAACTGGGGTAATTAAGCACAGGAACATTTTAAAACCAAAGGGAGGTGACATAAAGGGTTGGAAATTGCAGAAATCCTGAATAGGCTGTGACCTGTTGGAGGTCAATCTGACTATGATAATAGCGGGGGGGGACGGACGGGGAAGGGCCAAAAAAAAAAGTGAGTTGGGGTTCTGAGTGACTATTACCTCTCAGGGACAAGACAATTATCATCGATATTTCGATGGAAACATCTCACCAGCACTCTGTGCAATCCGTGTGAGCTGCCTGCCAAGCTCCCCGGCAGCCAGCAGGTGGCGCAAAGGCGTCAGGCGGCGTCCCCGGTGTCACTCGGGGCAGGGATCGGGATCGGCAAGAGGGAAAGGATCCCAGGAGGCGTGTAGCAGTGTTACCGCTCCAAAGCCATCAGTGATCATGTGTGGGAGGAAATGAAAAAAATATGCGGCCTACATGGGTACTACACATAGCAGCTTTAAAGTGAACTGTCTGCAAAAGTTATCTGCTGAAATATTTCAATTACATTGTTTTACAAATACACCCTCACCTACGCCTTTGTAGCTTTTTCCAGTGTGACTGTTTTTAGCTGTTGTCTCCTTCAACTCTGGAGTTTCCCACTCTGCCTTGAGATGAAACAAAGCCTTCAGAGTTTTGCAAACTAGTCAATAAATTACTGTGCAGTGCTCCCACACACCCAGGTTATAGGAGAGGCTTATTTAGCGCCTCTGTTTCCAACCTCTCCTATATCCTTATTCCAGGCTCTGTAACTTGGATGCCCTAGTTATCAACCTGTTTGCAGCAGACTAGTCTCTTCCCACCTCTTCCCATGAAAAATTTCATTCTGGAGCTGAGAAACTTTCCCCAACAAAAATCAGGTGTGAGTATTTTGGTGGAGCAAGTGAATCCTTATGAAAAGAGATGATGACCCAGCATTTCCTGACAAAACTTCCCCTGGCAGCTTTTGAAGCAGTTTGATATTTCCTTGCTCTGTGGGACACAGGAGCCAGAGACACTCCAGCCCCTGGCTCTATGATCATGGAGTTGTGGATAAGCAGAAGCCACACAGGGTCTACTCATGGCTTAAGTACATCAAGCCGATGAGTCTGCCAGTTATCATTTACCCTGGCATCTCTATAGCTCTCCACACAGCTGCTGCCATCTTCACAGCCTCACATGTATGTCAGCCGAAGGAACCGCCAGGCTTCTCAAGTGGTCTCCCACCACTGTATGGCTGGGAGACAAAACCAGCTCAGACGAAGGGTCATAGAAATTTTCTGCTCTAGGTCAAAACACTCTCCCCAAATTGATTCTAGTACTTTCCTCTTCATGCTTTGGAGTCACTCAGCATCCTCTACTCTGGGAGGTTGACAACAGCTCCTTATGCTACTGCTTTGATGTAGGAGACTCTCAATGAAGTGCGGGGGAGCAGCAGCTGCACTACGTGAAGGGCTTTTCTGGGATGTGGGAGGGGAGGTAGGAAAGGGAAGTTATGGTGGTGATGAGTGGTGGAAATCAAGGACAAAGCTGTAACTATATGTAAGCCAGCTTGGTAGGATGAGGAGGAGAGAAAAAGTCTGGGAAACTGCCTATTTTGGAAAGCCAAGAGTAGGCAGTGCCTCAGGGATAGAAGTGTTTCCAGAAAAGGCACCTGCAGAGACTGTGGTGTGCTCAAAATTGAGCCAAGCTAGGGAGCAGATGTGGGTATAGCTGGGAAGAGCTGGAAAGACAGGTTTCCTACAGAGGAAGGTGGGATTTTGGCAGTAAATAGTAGTTATGGAAGGATGACTAGGCGTGCTAGGAATGTTGCTTGCACGCTGAACAGTGGGTGCCTTCTAAGGTGGTGGCACCTTAAAAGGAGAGGACCAAGGGAAGGCCAGGGATTGTTAAGAGTATTAGTGTGTCTGTGCATCCAGAACTAGCTGGGAGTGAGAAAACAAGCTTCATAGATCTTGAATAAACTGGGCTGCAGACAGGCATGGGAAGGAGAGTGGCTTGAAGAAGCAGCTGCCTGCCTGGTACATTAACAGAGGAGCTGGGTAACTGCTGGAAGCAGAGGTTGTTTGATGAAACAAGTATTATTTGAAAACCAACAACTTTTCTAATGGAAACATTTTCTAACAATGTGTTGGCTTCAACAAACTTTGGGTAAAATGCAGGTAGTTTCTTTCTAGACTACCTGGAGGCAATCTCAAGCTTCTGGAATTTA
The DNA here is from genome assembly GCF_017639655.2 of Falco naumanni. NCBI lineage: Eukaryota > Metazoa > Chordata > Aves > Falconiformes > Falconidae > Falco > Falco naumanni. The sequence continues at coordinate 37,903,212 of NC_054059.1, read as the reverse complement.
TGGCTGTTGGACAGCCCTGCTATCCAAATGTTTCCAGAGCTTTTAGACTTCTTTTTATCATATCCACAATATGCTATTGCTTGATTCCAGCCTCATTTACACTGAGTAATGGAGGTTTGTGGAAAGACATTTTAACTAGTGCTAACCCAAGCTGGTGCATCCACCTGATAATGTGATGTTGTGCAGAGACAAGAGACTGTGGCCAAAATCATTACTACAGGATCATATCTGAGGTGAAAAATCTGCCCTTTGGTTCTCCTGCTTACACAGCTGGTCAGGGAATCACTATACCCTGCCCCATTAAGTAAGATAGATGCTCAGCATTTGCTGAGTACATTTGAGTACAAGGGTAGCTGTGTCATTGCCAGCACTTCTGATACAGGGGTCAAATCATATTAATTTGTTGGAAGTCCTCAAAACTATCTACAGTTTATTAGTGTTATCTTTAGAAACATACAAGTTTTTTACTTAATTGCTGAGAAACAAATAACCTAGCTGCCGCTTCATATCCCTGCTTGCATGAATTTACACAGCTGTAGGAAAAAGTAAAACAGACAAGATGAAGTTCATTGACATGCTGGGCAAGGTTATAACTGCCCTTGATAATCTGTCTGTGGAAAAGCTGATGTTTTGCTCCCAGGGAGTTTTGTACCCTGCTATGATAAGCAGCCAGAAATTTTTAAGGCTCTTAAGTCCTTTGAAGTCAGGAATGATGATGTATTATTAGCAGAATATCCTAAATCTGGTGAATATGTAATTTTTCTGAGCTTCAAGTGAAAGTATAAAATGATTGGGAAGTATTTTAAATGAAATGGAATGGAAAGGAGTCGAATGAAAAATGAATTTAAATGAAATAAAATTAAATAAAAAATAAATTGTTGCTAAGTGAATGGTAATAAGAAGTACATACAATGAACTTGTGTGTGTGTGTGTATAATATATTGTCTTTAATTCATAATTAATATAATGCAAAGGAGAAAATGAGCAATAAAAACTTAACGTGCCCAAAGGAGTCTTGAACTGGCTTCCATACCTTCATGGTGTTTGTGGTACTCGGTGGCTTTTTTGTCTTTCCGTTTCGTATAGACCAAATCCACCAGCTCTTCCGTTGAAGGGGGGGAGTTTTGGAGTTGTAAGGGATGTGAGGGCCATGGCCACTGAAAAGCTCAATTCTTCTCTTCTGCTATACCTAATGTGCCAGTGCCATGTCAGGGAGAGTTTTCTCTGACAGCTGAACCTGTTCGTCTTTCCTTCCTACCAGATTCCCAGGCAGGGAGAGCTGGAACAGTGATGGATTCTGCCAGGTAACATTGCTGTGGGCTCTGAGTGTAAGATACTGAGATGTCACCACTGTCCTTGAGACAATTATTTCCCATCGTCCGTGTCAGAGGTAGTCACTGGGATTTTATTATTAATTGATGGTCAGAAGTGAATAAATTTATCTGCCAAATGCAGACGCATACAAATAAATAGACTTGACAGGAGCAAGGGGGAATAAAGAATACCTCCAGTGGCGGAAGGTCTGGGAGGAAATTAAAAGAAAGGCTACACTAAAATGCAGCCAGAGATGGTTTTCACTGTGTCAGAGTTATCCTGTTTATGTACCCGTGCACGTGGACCCATACGCTGCCGAATTTAACATTGTGGACTTGAAGACTTAATCTCCATGGGTGCAGCATTGTCTGCCCTGTGCTTCATTGCACCCTGTGATCCGCTCCAAAGACATGGGCCTCAAGAATTTCCCAGCATTTCCCTCCTCAGTGACTGCTGCTGCTGGTCGAAAAAAGGTGGTGAACCAGAACATTTGTTGCTCCCTTATCAAATAAAATTCCTTAACAACAATTGTCGCTCTGCACATAATGGGGCTTTTTCAGGAGTAATTACGAATGGGAGGCCATAATTCTCCCCATTAAAAGCAGTTGTTAGGACAAGTGCACACAAGTGTAGAAGGCAGCAATTTCATTTCAAAATGGTTATCTGCCTGGAGTGAAGAACATTTTTCACCCTTTGAAGTACTTGCAGAAATGGTGTCTTCTTGAGATTTCATGTAACAAAGGAGAGTTTTTGAATATTACTTAATGCAACTGTAAAATTAATATTGAACTTGCACAGGTCGTTAGGTAACAGCACAAACATTAATGAACTTCTTTCTTGTTAATAAAATCAAAGCAAGATGTCAGGTGTTAACAAAGGTCAAAATATGGATTATCCAGTGTGACACAAAACTGGAAGAACAATGAATTATAAAAGAAAGCACAGAGAAATCCATGTGCCCCATCAGATATACATTACATTTTTTTCTTTCCTTCCAGAAAGAAAAAAGAAAAAGGTTTGTTAGTATAATGCTGTGATTATGGATTTGTACACCTAAAGGGGTTAAGAAAGTAACAGGCGAATCCAGCAGTAAAAATAACACAAAATAACTCTTATTATACAACATTTGCATAACCGGGGACTATTTTATGGACTATATAGTCCATAAAATGGGAAATCATGTTTCTCTGATTTTTTCACAGGAGTGTTTCACTCTATTTCTTTGAGCTTTTCAAAAATCTTTCTTCTAGGGTTCTACATCTAATAACCAGTTGTCTGCAAGAGAAGGACTGTTCTTTGGGTCTCATGCTATGCCTATTGGCACGATAACTGTCTTCCAAAATGAGCGATAAATGAGGTAACTAATAACAGTTGGTTTAGGGTTTTTCCCATTACCATCTGGAGAGGAAATGTTGGGTGTGTGCTGATTATAAAGAAAATCCGTATGCTAAACAGCACAATGCACATCTGAACATCAAAATAACAGCCCCCAGATATTTGGCTGGTGTCCGTATGTGAAGTTTTAAAAAACTATCTAGTTTTGTATTCCAGACTTAAACACAATGAGAGCTCTGAGACATAAAGGATGGGAGCTGGGGATTGATGCAATTGCAACAGTCAGTTTTAGAGCTCTGAAAGGCATTTTCTGTTTGACAGCTTGTACCATAATTCCCATGTGAGACTATGGGACATATGTACATGTCACTGTGGATATCTATCTTATGATGTTCATTTTTGCTTTGATTATTTTTGAAAATTATTCTTCTTGCATTTGAAGATACTGCTTTTCAGGAGTCTCAACACACTGCATCTGGATCTGCATCAGCAAGACTTGTCCAGAGAGGGAAAGACCAGAAACAGTTCTCCACTGAAGGCAGCAGCAACAGATACAGAAATATAATGTTAGCCAGAGCACTGTGTCATCGTATAGCAAGAAATTCAGAAGAATGAAGTGGAAGAAACTAAAGTAGAAATAATAATGCAAAAATGGGTAAATTTAATGTATGACATTGTCTTTGAAGACATTCTAAATTTGATGAAACTGCGTCTTCTAATTGAAAATGTCTGCAGAGTCATGTTCTCCTCTATTACACAGAGCTGCCACTGTAAATAATACGAAATTCAGCCTCCCTGTGTTTGTGGTACACTGTGGAAAGTTCACTGATAGGAAGGTCATTAATTCCAAAGAGGGGCAAATGCTTTTATCAGGTACTTACATGTAGCTGTGCTGCACAGCAGGAAGAAACCTCTGTGCAGCGAACACAAGCATTATCACAGAGTAAATGTCCAATCTGTAAAATTCAGCATGACTGAATCCATTGCAAAGACTCAAAATCTATTCCATTGTTGTCCACATTTTTTTTGCCATTCTTTTCTCTTTTCCCCCTGATTCATCCATCTTTCAAACTGCAACAGCTATTTTTGAGAGGGATTTGAGTTATACACTCCGGGTAGCAACAGCCAAGACCAGTCTTCCTTCAACCATTTTTTTATACTTCTTTCACAATCTCTTCTTGCTCCATTTTTTTCACAAGCCATTTATATAGAAAAAATGCCGGATATTTTTATTTTCTGTTTGGAGATATCAAAAAGTTCAGCACGAGGTGATGCAGTTGTTCAGTGGTGTTTTTTTTTTATAAACCAATTTCTTACCTGTTTCACAGAATCATTTCATTTGCCAGATATTGTAGGACATAGTTGCAATAGATTGAAAAAAGAAAAAATGAAGAGATGACAGTGTGAAAAATGATATATGACAAAGAAAAGACAGAGTATTCATATCTTGAACTGGGAGATCCAGGGAAGTCTCACATTATACAAGCACTCTGCCTTTCTTTGAACCTCCCCACCTACTATGTCACCAAGAGTGAAAGCTGCTTTTGCACTCTTTGAGCTTAAATGACAGCAACTGTACCCCTTTACTAGCTCTGAGACAGGCTGATGGTGGTGGCTGAAAGCTCTTCAGATGGAGACATGCTCTTGAGTGGTTAATGACTATTCTGTTCCACAAGCATGCCCAGAGACATTGGTGCTTCTACTTCAGGCAGGCAATTCATGTGACTCATTTCAGTTAGCTGGTTCAGGGTGAGAAGAACGATGCCCTGGCAGTCATTACATCTCTTCACTGACTATAACAGAGTCCTGGGGGAACTAACTCACATATAGAGCTGTGGCCATGCTATAGCTCTTCACAAGGACATCAGCAGAAATGAATCCTGGTGCCTGCTTCTTAAAGCTAGAATAAATAGCAACTATACTGTACGAAGAAAGCCTTGAGCTTAATGAGTCCAAGCTAGTACAGAGGGAAAATGTGCACTTGTGTGGCAGCTCTGGCCTATCAGAGGTCTCATAGCTTGAAGGAACTACAGTCATTTATTCGCAGGTTGCTAGCTACAGCAGTATTAACTGATGGATATATCTCATAGATCAACATAGCCATTTTTGTTGTTAAAAAAATCTTTATTAAGAGGTTGTTCCACTGCTCCTGTTCCATTTCTTCCTTCCTACAGTCATAAGCCTAAGTGTTTGCTCTGCAGTATCTGTGTTTTTCCAGACTGCTCAGGAAAACTCCCCATCTCTGTCTCCATTGCTAGTGTCAGCTATTTTCTTCCTTCCCTCGATCCTTGAGTTCAATTTCACAGGTGATGTTATTCTCTGTACCCTCTTAATTCTCAGACCAACCCAGGCTGCTACAGAGGGTTCCCTTTTCCCACTTCCAACTTCGATGATATCAGAAAATAAGAAAAAGGCAAGGCAGCCATGCATTTAATTATTAGAAGAAAGAGGAGACCAAAGTTTCCCTGGATGTCCAGTACATCTTTCTTCTGCACTTTCTCTGCTGATGGAAACCTTATTTTGTTCCTGAAGAGGCTGGGGTAAAATGGGATAAGCTTTGAAAACTCCTGAATGGCTGCTTCAGTCCAGGGGAAAAAAAAAAAAAAAAAAAAAAAAAAAAAAAGATAGTGGAGAAGCAACTATTTATAAAAGACTTTACACCATATAAAGGCAGTGTGAACGTTGCCAAAATCTGTACTGGCACCCTGCGATTTCCAGTGAAGTAAACAAACAGTATGCGTGCTCCTCACTCTGAGCTGCAGTCTGGTTAATATCTTGGAGGTTCTGAATGCACAGTTTTCAAAACAGGGATATCAAATCAGAACATTCAAACTACTTGAAAATGTTTTGGGAAGTCTATCTGAATTTCACATAAATTTGTTAAAGACATTTCCAGCACCAGACTGATCCAAAGCCCAAGAAAAAAATATGTTCAGTGCCAGTAACTTGCAGTGTACCAGCTGTTACTTTTCAGAACCAGATTCTGGGGGTCAAAAAAATAGTTGAACTTTTTCAGTTCTTTGTAACAAGGAAAGGTGTTCAAATCATTGTTAAAAATAGTAACTTCTGGTTCTGGAAAAAAATGCCAAGAAAAGCCACAGACAATATTCTTTCTTCTGCAAAGGCAAATTACCAAAGATACAACTGTAGATGCATACCAGTGAAATATCTTCTTGGCCATGTGATGTAAGCTGTGAAGATATTAATGAAATTAAAATTCTGGGGATGGTATTTATTTAATAGATGTGGAGTTTTGAAAAGACCAGTGGTAGTCTTGTTATTATATTCTACGTATATAGATGAAGAATATTTGTTAGAAGAAGGTCTTGTATGGGATCACCATATAAAGTGGGATAAACTTTCAGCCTCAGGGCAAAACAGTAAAAAGTAGAAAGCAAATAAGCTAAAACCTTTGTTTACTTAATGCTGGAAAAATTGTGTTTTTCATAAATATTTTGTCCTCATTTTTCCTTAATATCAGCTTTAGGGCAATAATGGGCTCAAACAAAATAATTCAAATTATTTGGTTTCCAGAATGTGGTGCGGTAAGTGAAAGGATTATTAGCCTAATTATATCAGCAGGGTCTCATAAAATTATTCAATTCCCATAAAAATACATTAATTAGACTTTTATCTTTAAGACCAGTCCTATTCTCAGTCCTATTTCATTTCACTTTTTGGAATAGAAGTGCCTGCAACTTTCTCCAGCCTCATAGGCTTCAGTATGGAAGACAGCAGGTAGATCTGCCCTCTTGGAATGCAATATTCCTGTCATGTATCATCCATAATTTGCTTATTTTTTTTAAGTATCAGCAGTAGAGCTGATGAGAATTTTTCTGCTGAAGTGAAGTTCAATCAAATACTCTGAAATGCTCCAAAGCAGTTTTATAATAATAGTATTTCCTCTGTGTCTTTGCATACAAATTCACCAAAACCATATAAATAGTTTAATTCTAAATTGTTCCTGTGTTCCAAACTGGGTCTCATAAATGAAATATATGTACATTCAGTGGTGCACATTCTATATCTCTATAAACATTGAGTAATTCTGCAGTGCTTCATGCCAGTAAGACTACCTAAGGAATAAGATAGTGTTCATCATATGATATTTCAATTATGCTTTATGTGTAGCACATGGTGAAGGTCTGAGCTGGGAAATCTCGGTCCTTGGTGATATTCAAAAGCCTTCTGGACACAGCCCTGGGCAACCTGCTGTAGGTGACTGCTCTGAGCAGTGGAATTGGACTAAATGACTTCCAGGCACCTTCTCCAACCTCAGCCATGCTGTGTTTCTGTGATACAGCGTGAGCAAAGGTGGCTAAAGAAAATCTCCTCTACTGAGTCTGCTTAAATAGCTGCCATAACAAAAAGGCTGTGTCACTGCTCCCTTATTGCTTCTACCTGGCTATTTCAGCAGCTGAAATATCAAAAATTTGTGTTGTTTTGTTTTGCTTTTTTTTGTTGTTGTTTAAGAACCCTTTTGTTGTTAAGACCCAAGTATGTGACAGGAGATGTTACTACTGATTGGAATGCAACTTTGCCCAACATTAGCAGGAGACAGGACTCAGCCCATCTGCTCCTGGCTGCTCCCATGCTCTGTAGTGACCTGGGTTTAGTGCAATGTTCTGTGTTCAATGGAAAATTATGAGGTCAAATCCCTACTCCTTACCCCAGTGATGTACTTCAGCTCAGCTACCTGTGCAAGTAAAGCAAAAGTGGGCTGGTGGTAGCTGTGGCTTCCATTCTGGTAATTTTGTATCATTTATACAAGAAGTAATGATAACACTTCATGTAGAGATTATTATTATTATTATTATTTTAATTACTCTTTTCAGCATATGGAAGAAAATACAACTGGATAAAACTCATGTGATTTATACTATGCCCATTAAAGCTCTAACTAGGCTAAGGCTTGAAAATTTTTATGCTAACTTACTCTTTCGAACATGCAGACAAAAATGCAACCTGGTAAATCTCATATGAATTATACCATGCCTATTAAAACTCTAAAGAAGGCAAGGCTTGAGTCATGACTTCAGTAATTAAGTCCTAATCCTAATGACCATAGAAAAGAGGGAAGAAACTCTTTTTCCAACCATTTTTCTCATGCTTAAAAGTAGGAAGATCATTTTCACTCAAATTGTCATAAAAATATAGCCTTTGGCAAGAAGTCAAATTCTTAGTCTGGAAGGCTTTGGGATGATTGACAGAAGTGACATGATTCATTCTTCATAAAATAATATGAAACCATACTCACAGACCCTACAAGTACATCCATCTAGAGTAGGCTAAACTCCTCTATTTTTAACTATAATTGTCAGCTAAGCAAACAGAACAGTGAAATAAAAGACTGAAAACTGATCCTTTCACCAACTGTAACCTGAGAACAAGCTTAACTGTGTACTTTAAACAAACATTGCATAATATAACATATATTGAAGCTCAAGCCATATTTTAGATCAGATATTTTAGTTATCCATTAAAGGGTAAATATTGATTCTGGCTAGACTCTGTGACGTGAGGCCAAGTTAAAATGAAGTCCTTATAGAATATGAGGCCCTAATGTTCCATCGTAGAATGGACCAAAGTTGCATTTAGCTGTGCGCCCTATGTACAGGTGTGGCCAAAAGAATATCCAGCATATAATGATAATTCCTCAAAATAGCTTCCCAGTCTCCAATAACCTGTGACCTAAGGACTTGAATCTGGAAATACTTGTATTTAACAGCCCTTTGAGAATTTCTCTTCCATGAGGTTGTTGCTGCCCTTTGAAAGCTTCTCAGCTTTCAGTACCACAGTGTCCTGCAGGGTTTTGCTTGAGCTGGTTAGATACTTTTAGCATGAATCAATTAGCTATGGCTCCGCTTCCTTCTAACATGGCAGTTCTTCATTTATGTAACACTCGGAATGATAAAATTCTAGTCCAAATCATTAGCTCCCCATTTGAAACACTTTTATATATGGACCGCTGTTTACAGAATGTAAACATATAATTTACCTTTGGGATCGGAGTACTGCTGATACACTTAACCCATCCTTGTCTATCAGACCTTCCAGCACCTTTCCATGCCAAGCAGGACCATTTTATTGCCTAAGCAGCAACAAGATGTTGACTAGTTCATAGAATGGTTTGGTTTGGAAGGGGCCTTTGAAGATCTTCTAGTGCAGCCCCCAAGTTGTTCCAGCAGATCTTATTTTTTAGGGAAAGGCAGAAGTCTGAAAACACACAATGTGCACTTTAATTAGAGCCCATTGATCCGCTCTCTTTATCACACTGAGCCCATTGATCTGACCCTCGGTGACACTGCAATGAATGTCCAGCCTCTCAGCCATCAAATCTCTTTTCAGGGCTCTGTTAACGTGCTGCATTACTGCTGCAGTTCCGCTGCATTTCCTGCTGTCTTCTCTACACCTTGATCTGTATATCAGGCCAAAGCTCTGGTGCTGCCAAAATCAACTTAAAACCTACCAACACAGGCAGGGTTTTTTGGCACTGTTTGCCAAATTTGGGTATTCAAAATCTCCTCTCTCCAGATTATTTGGGAAAAACCCACCATGTTCTCCCCAGATTAACCACCCATGTTACCATATTCACTTGTAGTCAAAGTAGGAAGCTTAATTGCTCTTAATTATCTCATGTCTGATGAACATTGCCAGCAGCCATGTTAAAAATGATGAAATCAGAATAAACACCTGAAGATACAGGTTGTGTGTTAGCTGTCCTTTGAGCCCTCATTAAAAACAAATAGATCCCTTTGTATTTCCTCTGGAGTCTATTTCTCAGTCAGGTCAACGAGACAATGTTAAATGACTCAGCTGCAGCTACTTCAGGATCTTTTTCTGCAAAGGGCTAGGAAGGGAGGAGTTAAGAATGCACTGACACAAATAACCCATAAATAGGTGACCTGTAGCTGCTTCTGTTGCTCATGATTATGCATCAACAGGGACTTTCAGCCAGCAGAAGGGAAGAAAAAGGAATGGAAAAGTCTAAAACAGCTTTAGCTGATGTGTTGGAAAAATCAATGCTTGCTGCCGACAGACTGGAATAAAGACCTGATCTTTACCTGCGCAGGGACTGTCTATGCCAGTACTCTGCATGCCTGAAGTATTCCAAGCTATGGAGTCCTCTGAAGCCGGAAGAGATGATGTTATCCTGGAAAGCTTTCCTATATCGGGTATGTTTTTCTTGCTCCACAAAGGAGTTTGCCATAATAGTGCTGATAATCAGAACTGGTATAATAGCAGCGATAACAATAACAACAGTAACAACACAACAATAACAGTAATTGCTACTACTAATGTAATTATGGTGTTGCATTTAAAACTATGAAATATTTATTTTATGCTTTACGTGAGATGAATGAGAATGGAAAGTGACATTCCTATTTGCAAATAAAAAAACAAAATACAAAAAACTTTGTCATAAAACTAATTTATTTTCATGTGTAATACTGTATGTTGTAGACTTTTTCTCTCCCTTTCCTATAAACTATATGAAATATTTCCACACTACAAAAATACAAATCTTTGCAGTTTTTGTCTTAGGAAACCATAGACTCCACAGGAACTCAGACTGGAAAGGGACATGCACATAGATATCAGGTATATCCAGAGTTATCAGAATTAAGTGAATAAACATTTTGAAGGACATCTGGTTTTCCAGAATGTAAAACGCTATCCTTCATTTTTCTAATTGCTCAATATAGGCTATCCCACAGCCAAAACATCTTTCCAGTATACGTGTGTGTATGAAGTCAGTGTAACAAAAACCTGTGCAAGGCCTCAGGGAGAGGAAGGTGATATTTAATTTACAAAAATCCTCAAGGTAAGTTTATTCTATCTATTTGCATTCATTCTCTCATACCTATATACTTTCAAGCAGCAAGGTGTTTGTATTTGGATGGTACAGCCAGGGACATAGAGGATAAATTGAGTTCTTATTGTATATCTTGGGTCGTTCTTGATTAGCAGTGGCAAACTAGTTTTTGGACAGTTCTTTTTTACCCCATAATGGGTGATGACTAGTTCAGTGTGATACTTTGGGTCCCAAATTTTGCTTACTTCAGCCTTATATTTGTTAGACAAGTCTTCTGAATGCCATAATCTTGTTGATACCTTCCTGTTGTCACAATGCAGGGTCTTCTGCCAACAAGTGGTGGTGCTGTGTTCTTATCAGAACACAGGCCTCCTGGGCTTGAAATAAGCACCACGTTCCTCAATTACATTGCTGTGAACAGTCTCCTTCCTTATTCATACGGGTTATCTTCTTAAACCTTGTCCTACTGTTCCTCCTGGTGCCTTCAGACACGCATCCCATTCATACTGCACTTAAACCAGTTTTAACTTTGTTGTTATACGTCCTGACATGAGTACTTTAAAGTTGGAATGATTTACAACTGCTCATATAAATACTGGATCTGACAAAAGAGAAAATTCAAGCTTATGATAATTCCACTGACCAGGAGTTACGCTGGGGTCAGTTTGAGCGAAGATGTATTTTGGCAAGCAACGAAGAGGATCGGCTAGAGAACTTAATTTGAGGGAAACACAAGGTATTTCCTTATGGGTTTTACTAATATTCCTATGCAATCCATAAATAACTCTTTTTTTACTCTGTGATGTACCGGTCAACATCCTTCTTAAAATCATCTTGTTAATTAGCAGTAAGAGAAAGAACTAAGGAAGCTTGTTTGGAAAAATGGTCAATGTTTTTTACCTCTTATTTCATGGTTTAATACAAGTCCAGTAAAATAGTTCCTCCTGTTCCTCTACCAGAGCAGAAGAGGCCTCAACTACTTCTTTATAGGCTTCAGCAATATTTTAAGTACCACAGACCAGGCATATTTCTGGGTACTTGTCAACATTTCTGTAAGTGTGAATTTCTACACTTGAAAAGATTTTCTTTTTGTTTTCCTAATGAGATGTCACTGGTAGCATTCATGTACCATTTCATACATTGCATAGAAGACTTTTTCATAGATTTTTCAAAGCAATTCTGCTCTTTATGCTTCCAGGGACAAGCTGATTTAGACAAATATTAGGTGACTTCATAGCAACAGCTGCAAAAAAATCAACAAAAATGAAACAAATCATTCAGAAAGATATGCTAGAAGAATTTATCTACCTTGAAACTGGATATCCTGAGAAATACAAGGTTGACACTTAATTTTATATGTCATTTCTCAACTAAACATGTAACATATCGAATACATCCTTCCGGAGTAAGGACTATGGACAACTGCAGGGACTCCCTAATCATGTAGCCCTGTAAGGAGAAAAAGATTCAGAAGAATTGTGTGAGACACTCCAAAATTCAGTCCAGTTTTGTTCTGTAGAGCTTATAAAGGAGACATTTTATGCAAAGATAAACAAAAAGACTATATAATGCAAGATGAAATGCTGGACATAGTCCCATAAGGAACTTCTGTTTTACCTCCAGCAAGCCAGTTCAATTTGCTACTGCCTTGCTGCTTTCTGATGTCCAGCATCTGTATGACTAGTTCAGGTTTCTGTGCACTGTGCGGCTAATATGCTTTATTACAAATGCAGAAGGACAAGCCCCAGGGACAAGTGGACAGCTGGGTCACCATGTGTGAAAACACCTTGCTATAGGAGATGCTCTCAAGGAAGTTAGACACACATAGTGCCAGTCAAAAACTTCTGCTATTGTATTGTCAGAGTTCAGATCCATGGTCAGGACTTTTGGAGGTATTTCCTTTTTCTCCTTCTTTCTGCATTGTTCCAACTTTTCTCCTTCCCAGCCTAATCTCAGCTTCTTTCTCATGTTCCTTCTCTCTTAGCCTCCACAGGCTTCTCCGCTTTGACTCCAAAAGGATGAATCATTCTCACCTCACCCACCAAGATCCCACCCATTACATTTGAATTTCTCTCATCACATAAAGAAGAAACATGAACTCATATTTTGAAATGGGAGAAAAATTGTCTTCTGATCCTAAACAATCGTTATTAAGAGCTTTTAGGTTAAGGTTACTGAAAAGAGATGGTACTTGGTCCCAGGAAAAAGCTTAACAATTTATCCTCTTTCAGCTGAAAATTTTGCTAAGGATTTTGAAACTCTTCTGCTGATGCAAAAGGGTTTCAAAATATTATGTTAATTATGCTTTCTACTTTCTCTCTTCTTTGAATTTAATTAATGTAGGTGAAGAAATTACCCCTAAGAAGACTTTTATGCACCTGTATGGCTCCTCAAAATTTATGTGAGTTCATTTACAAGAATAAAGCTAAAGTGAGTGCTGCCTTCAGCGGATTTTCAAGCCAATTGACATTTTTTTTAGTAGTCTCCTACTGGGACCATTTATTTATGGTGTTGCAAGAGGCTGGACTCTGAGTCCAAGCCATCCTCAAAAGTACACTAGCATCTTACTCAAATATAACTCTTCTTGGTCTTTTATTGTTTTGTTCTGATTTTGGCTGGGACAGAGTTACTTTTTTTCCTAGTAGCTGGTGCAGTGCTGTGTTTTGGATTCAGTACAGGAATAATGTTGATAGCACACTGATGTTTTTTAGTGGTTACTAAGTAATTTTTATACTAAGTCAAGGACTTCCCAGTTTCCCAGGCCCTGCCAGCAAGAGGGCTGGAGGGGCACAAGAAATTGGGAGGGGACCCAGCCAGGACAGCTGACCCAAACTGGCCAGAGGGGTATTCCATACCATATGACCACATGTTTAGTATATAAACTGGGGGATGTTGGCTGGGGAGGGGCAGAATCTCTGCTGAGGGACTGGCTGGGAAGTGAGTGGTAAGTAATTGTATTGTGCATCACTTGTTTTGATTTTTTTTTTTTCCCCCTTGAGTTTGATTTCTCTTTCTTTTTTTGTTGTTATCCCTTTCCCATTATTATCATCATCATTATTAGTATATTTTAATTCATTTCAATTATTGAATGGTTCTCATCTCATGGTTTTACTTGATTTTTTTTCTGATTCTCTTCCCCATCCATCAGGGGAGAAGGGGAAGTGAGTGAGCGGCTGCGTGGTATTTATTTGCTGCTGGGGTTAAACCACAACAGTTTTATCTGGTCTGCTTTAATAGAATCACTGTTCACCATAAATATACTTAGATTCTATATAATTGATTTACATCTACTCCACAAATATATTTTAAAAACTTTCCTCAAGGTGAAAGACAGTGAAGTAATTTGAACTCTGCTTATAATGTGAAATCAGGACTTCAGGATTAATGTACATGGTCCAAGAAATGTTTTCTGTGGTAGTTAAAATGACCATTGTTATTTTTCCACTACAGCCCTTTCCTAATACCTGCCTATGTATTTTAACATATACCTTTCAGATACCACTATTACTCTGAAATCCAAAAGATTTTGTGATATTTTATTATCTTCCCGTAGTTGTTTTCCTTTTCTATCGTATGAATCCTGGGATAGTTTCTTCAAAGACTTCACGGCTGTAAAAGGTATTGTATTCTTTCTTAATGGATGGATTCACTCGTGATTACTGGTGTTTCACTGTCTTGACCACCAGTGTAGAACAGGCTCTAACACAAACACTATCTTGCCTTCAGAATTGCCTTTTCATAAATTGTTCTTCAGTTGTTTCAGCTGAAAACTCTAGTCAGTAAGGGAGCCTGCACTACTCAACATGGCTTTTGATTATTAAAGGGTATTTGTCCATTATTTTCAAACATGAAAGTAATACTGGCATTTAATAACAGCATGGTTAAGAATAAGAAAACAATGATAACAGCAGTGATAAGAAAAAAACTCAGGTAAACAAGTATTTGCTTGTTTAACTCTATTTTATGACTGAAGTGCCATAGTTATTTCCAAAACAATGTATCCAGTGGATCAAATTGCCATAGTTATTCCTTAGAATAACAATCTGAGCTAATCATCTTGGCTGTATTTCCTAAACAGTCAAGAGGCATTAATTTCTAAAGCTTTTTCTTGTAGAAGAAGAGCATGGTTTTGCCTGGAAAGGAGCTCTGTCTGTAGTTCCAATGCATGTTTGAGATTGGAAAGTATGCACTCAGTCTTCAATAACATTTCATCATCGAATTATTACCTTATTACATGCTTTGCTTTTACCTAGTGCTGTGGGGGTCCTATTTCAACTGTCTTGCTGAATGGAACACGCATGAGTTGAGTTCATCACTGTTTCTGTAAATGTACCGGGCTCATTATCACAGGACTATAGCCATACAGAGTCCAATTTGAGTAATCAGTTGAATTAGCCCTGGGAACATCTGTGTGTATCCCTGTCTTTACCTTGTCATCAACATGGTGCAAAAAGAGATACCCCGACAACTGGAAGGCTAGAGGGAGGAAATGCTGTGTTTCCTTGGGTATCATCTGGTGCATTTATTTTTTCCTAACAGAATACATATTTAGCAATGAAAAATATCGTTGAATATTTTTTTTTATTCCCTTTGAATGAAGAAGACATTTGTGCTGTGTAGAGAGAAGTAACTTCCAATCTGTGACAAAGACCTCTAAGGACACTCATGGAGTGTTTGGTGATGTTCTCTTCTATAAAGGTGAATTTTCAGCTGTTCTGAAGACATTCTCAGCCTTCCTATTGTTAGGTGTGCTATTACGAGCTTCATAAGCAAAATTTTGCTTCCATAAGTATTAGATGATTGCTCACATCACATTGTACAATGGTGAAAAATTCAATAGTTTTCCCAGCTTTAAGGGTTATTTTCACAACTGTCTTGCAACTGGCTTTGCACACAGCTTTTTGGACAACTTTCCTCTTTTAAAATTGTGTGCATCTCACTCGCTAGAAACTCGCCTAAGATGGGGGATGACAGGGAGCTGGTGATGTAGTTCACTCCTCCTCTGTGGCTAAAAGAACATTAGATATTAGATGACAGCATGACAGACCTTGTCCAGCCATTAAGATCATTAAGTCCTTCTTCCAAAGAAATATTTGCTTTTTTTTTATTTCTTTTCTTTGAAAAAGCCTATGGGAACTTTTTGAGGAGCTATTGGCTTTCTGGAAAGAAAATATTTGGTTATTTCTAAGTATCTGTAAGCCTTTTCCTCCAGACCTTTGGTGCCATCTTGTAGTCAAGTAACTCTAAAGTTGCAGCCTTTGTGCAGGAATAACTAAGCAGCTGGTGCATAGCTCTTGAAATGCAATTGTCAGCCAGCTGGTCTATTAAGGTGAACAAAAAATGAGGCCAGTTAACTTTATTTGGCCCATATAACAACCCAGGAGTTGGTCTGTGGCTTTTCACTCATCCCTGCCCCACAACTGTTACATCTGTTGGGTAAGTGAAGCAGTAAGCTGGCCGCAGATTGACCTCACCCAGCGGATCTCTGCAGACAAGCAGAACTGCTCGACTTTGGAAAGGAATCCAATCCAATAATAATTTTAAAAAGCAAAGAAAACCACTTCACTTTTACCATATATAGAGATATAAATGCTTCCTGAAGAAAATAAATATGTTGAATACCAAACCCTGTGCAATACATCTTACAGTGTCAATAAGGGTTCTTTGTAGGTGGTATTAGCGGCTGGAGGAATCTTTCAGGAAAACAGCTTGAAGCTAAAGAAAATGTACAAGGAACTTTTAGCAGCAACCACTCCAGGTTAAAATATGATGTGTGTTTCAAAGCCCTAGAGATAAAACAGAGCTGTTAAAGCAATCATTCCCTGAACTCTGAGCGGGAACGCTGTTGCATTATACACAGGACAAAAGTCGATGTTGCAGATAAGTGTTGTAATATTCAGACTACAGCTGCCTTTATAGTGATTGCAATGTATATCAGACATTAATGCTAAATGTAAGACCTTTGGCATACTGTTACTGAACAGTATTATAATTAATCACATACAGAGGAATCCAACAGCCCAGCTGCACAATATGCCTTCTTAAAGGAATATTCTATTTCCCCTTTTATTAATGAATTCTCTTAGTCTTTCTGGAGTACTTAAGTGTATTTGATACCTAAAGACCTTTCTGAAGACTATCAATTCAGGTAACTTCCTGGCAAAAATATTCCTGCCACAGTTAAGCTCTCATCCAATTATGATTCAAATAAATGGAAAATTTTCATTGACTTAATTAACATTTGAATTAATTCTGCATTAAACACTGATGAGAAAGAAGATTTTAACACATCAGTAATTCAATCTGTTTAAAGTATAGTTATCTTTTTATAGGCAGAATATCAACCTCTGTCTCAATAGCTTTGGGTAATTTTGATGCATATCTACTAGAAAAGTTTGCTCTGTAAATTATCTGCCAGGCCTTGTACTTTTTTGCAAGTCTGCGTCAGCAGGAATCTGAATTTTATTAACACATAACATGACAGCTTGAGCTTCTTGTTTTCTTTTTTTTTAGCCTAATAAAAATGGTTGTCATAAACTAAACAGATCATGTTTATGTGTGTCATTCCTAGATGCTGCTGTTCTCGTTGGTTTCGTCACAATACAATAAAGCTACATTTTACAGCTGCCTTTGCTTCATGGATTTCTAACATGTCCCAGACCTGTCTTGCTGTAAGGTTCATTCCTGGTCAGAGAAGCAAGAGGTAGACCCTTAGCCATAATTTTTCTGGCTACATCACTGAGTGGTGTAATTTAGTTACCTACAGGTAATAACTTTTTGATAATTTTGGGAATATTGTAATCACTAGTGATTGCTTTACCTGTTAATCCACTGCTGTAAGGAACTGACTGGGCACAGATGTTTTTTTACCTGACTGGTATGAATGTGGAAAAATGAGGGGTAGATGTCCCTGCTCTGGACTTGGGTCTTGGGTATTTTTTTCTCTGTCTAGGTCTGCTCTGAAGCCAAAAGTGAAGTACTGTTCTCAGACTTTGAGACTTTCACTCACTGGAGTTCAAGGCAATTCACTATACTGTGTCTGTGATAGACAGATGGTTTCCGTGGGAGGGATGTGTCTTTGCTCTGACTGTGGAAGTCTGCTGAGGTCTGCTCAGGGTGTTGGTCTCTGTGACTCTCACAGAAGCTCAGAGGAAACTTCCTAGTTAAGCTTCAGCTACTCTTCCACAAGCACACCCTGCCTGGGCACAGCAAGGCTCGTAACAACTGCTTGTGCCGTGAAGTCAGTGTGCTGACACAAAGGACACCTTGTGTCCACCTGCTTTTCTGAGGTCCTCACGCACATTGGAGTCAATGCATATGCCACCTCTGGAACATCTTTGCAGCCTTATGCACCTGACAGAACTCAACACCTCCCATGCTCATGCAGTGATTGAGCAGCACCATATTCCTCCAGACCAGGGGTAAAGGCTGTGAGACAGATTTTTTCTCTCCTACTGGCTGTTGCAGATCATGGTAGGACAAGGCTCTTAAACACCTTCGCTGAATATGGGAACTCTGTCTTGCCTATGGTCCCAGGAATGCTTTTCTTCCACTGGTTCTTAAGCAGCAACGGAAGAAAATTGCATAGTTCAGACATGGGAGCACAGAAACTTAGCCAAATAAACCCCCAAACAAACCAACTTTTAACTGTCCAGACTAAGAAAGAATGCTTCCAAGCAATGTGCAATGCACTTACGCAGGTTTTCTTCTGCAGTAGTTAGTTCCCCACGCAGCACATGATAGCTTTTGCTGCCTGCTCTTTGCAGATGTTGCATTAACATCTGTGTGGAGTAAATACAGTTCATTTCTACCACTTTTCCTCCACGGTATGTGTCACCTTGACTGGAGATCACTCTACTCTTTTCCAAGTCAGCAGCTACCAAAAGTTAGTAGGAACTCAGCTGGGCAAAAAGGT
The DNA here is from genome assembly GCF_017639655.2 of Falco naumanni. NCBI lineage: Eukaryota > Metazoa > Chordata > Aves > Falconiformes > Falconidae > Falco > Falco naumanni. The sequence goes on along the minus strand of NC_054059.1, from coordinate 37,884,832 downwards.
AAGTGTGGGGGTTAAAACCTAATGAGTGAAACAGTAGTTTCCCACAGTATGATCTGGTCTGTCTATAACAAGGCCCTCACAAAAGAGTTGTGCTATTCAATCTGAACTTCGTTGTATGATTTAATGATCATTCTTATTTTAGGTCTCCTTCAAGTAAAATCCATTTATAACCTCAAACCTGAAGCATGTCATTGATTCATTGAGGAACAGGGTGACCCATCAGAGCTAGTCTCAGTGGCCTCTGGTCAATTGGCCTCACTCCTTTCTGTAGGTATTCAAGGATCCCAGTTACCAAACAGCTTTTGCTGCTGATCACAAGACAGAGACTAAGTGTGGGAACAGCACTGGAATTAATCAGGAGTAAAAAATAATTTACTAACTTGGCACTCTACACTAACAGGAGCCTTTCTGTTGTCTTGGCGTACTGACTTTTAAATCCTGGTAATTCTGATAAAGGCTGCAGTTACAGCTGTTACAAAATTGCTATTAAATATGGGAAACACAAGTTTCAAGCTATATGGTGAGATAGATTTGAAACTGGACCAGACCCAGGTGTCTACACATTCTTACCATCATGAAAGACTCTTTCATTTCTGGCTGGAGCTAGTGGGGGAGACAAAGTAAGGCCTGGAAAGACTGAGCTTTGGAAGGAGTTAATGAATGTTCTCACTGGTATATCAAGGAAAATGCCATCAGTTTAAGAATACTTTAAATTAGGATGGTGCAAATTGCAGGTATTTAGGAGTTTTGTCATTAACTATCTGTTTTTGCTCTTCGAAGGCCTCAACAGTGGGGTTAGGCACAGCTTAAGTCTGATTATATGGCTATCAGAAGACACACTGGGAAGCCCAATACTGATGCAGTGGCTTTGTTAGCCTGTGTCTTGCAGGGCTTGAATTGCCTGGTTGACATCAGCTTGGTCCCTGAGGAAGCGGTTAGGTTTCTCTGCACTGGAGTCTCCATGTGCTGCTTCTAGGAAAAATTGTTTGCTAAGGCTCAGTGCAGTGCAAACGCTGGAGCCAGCCTGGGTCCAGTGCTGCACGCAGAGCACCATCAAATGCATCACAGACGTCTGGAGAAGCTCTGCATGGAGCCATCTTGTGTTTCTCAGGGTTTGTTAGATGTGATGCTACCAAAAAGAGCTATGCTGCTAAGTTCACCCTGGAAAAAGCAGAAAAGCGCTTATCATACAGTGGTGCCTGAGCTTTTAACTCTCAGTTCCGCACTAGCTACTGTTAATGTTCAGTCTGCTAAACTGCCCACAGATAGTTGTGAACTGTGTATTTCTAGGGAAGAGACGCTGAAATTATTATTTCCCCTCTGTTCCCTTACATCAACTCATCTCTCCTGTACTGTCATCTCCGTACCCTATGAGGGTAAGAGGGTATAGATACAAAGTTCTATCTCCCCATCCTGTGTCCCTGCCTTGCTTCCAGCAGTACACACCGCAGCCCATGCCTTCCTCCACACCACACCACACTGAGCTCAGTCAGCTCACTTAGTCCTTCAGAGGGCAGCAGGAGGTGAAAGAAAGTGGTAGATCATGGGCCAAGAGTAAATACACTGTTGTTGCTGGTGTCCACATTGGTCTGGTAGCCAGCTAGTCAGCATGTGAATTAGCCCACAGGCCATTAGCTGCCAATTCTTTATACTTTCTGAAGGATTAATTTACAGTATCATGACTGGGACTCAACAAAAGCCATGGAGAAATATATTTTGAAAAAGATCAGAGAAAAACACTCTGCAGTTCTTTTTGCATGACTTTCCAGTCCTAATACTACAATATTTGAATAAAACTAAATGTCTTTGGTAAGTGAAAAAACAGGTAAAATATGGTCTTCAGACAAGAAATTAAATTATCTTCTCTGTGAATATACCTGATTTTGATTTTATGCTTAAGACCTAAGCTGCACGCTTCCAGCTCCTATAGGAATATATCCACTGATGTCACATATGCCCTGCTGAGCAAGTTGCATTTGCTTTGGTAATCATGATTTGTGCATTCAAATTCATATACTTAAAATTAAAAAGTCATTTTTATTTTTTTTGCAAAGAATGTGACAGGATTAATTTTTTAATGCATCTGGATAACCTGTTTCAAGACACATTTTTAATCAGCTTTATTTAGTGTACTTTACATTTGCATTCTATATTTGACCTCATTTGTATTGCTGCAATACATTTTGTGTGACTCAATTACTTCTGTACTAAAGGCTCCAGAGCTTTGCCTATTTCAGGGGCATAGACTATAACAGGACTAACAACAGGTTTGCTGGAAATCAGACATTTAGTGCATTTGCAAGAATCAGAAAATCTTCCATAACATCAAGGAGTGGTTTGTTTGGGACTTTCTTCTTGGCTCCCTCCTTTCTTTTTCCACCCCTCCTCTTTTAATGTCAGGTTGTATAGATGCACAATGAGGCAACAGACGACTTCTCGAGGTCACTGGCCTCCAAATGGACATTTATTTGGTAACAAAGTTCTAGTCAGACTTCCAAATTTTTAAATTAATTTCACCAATAGGGTTGGGAAAGATCAGGTAAAACCAACAAGTAAGGAAATAAATCTCTTTTGCTGGTGGTTTGAGGAGTCTGTTAACATACAGCTGACTTCTTCAGGTTAGTATAAGAAGATGATTTCTCCAGCATTGTGCCATGAAATTCTCTGTATTTACTGGCATGTTTTTTTCTTATTACCTAGTGGAGTATTAACAAGAGGGAAAGGGCAGTTAACCTTTGCATCTGTACTTTGGCAACTAGCCAATACGTTAATAGAGATGATGAAAGCTGTGGAAAATTGCTGATTTCCTACCTTGTTCCAGAGAGGAGATTAAGAGAGTGGAAACTTGTCAGAGACAGCAAAGCTAATGCCGAAATTCAGAAGAGATATATGGGAAATTTTGGGCAGCAGAAAAACAGAGCTGAGTATACTGCTGGTCTAATCTGATGTTGTGACCAGCTTTGTCCGGGTCAGCGATTGTCACAAAGAAAGCTTTACAATTCAGGAGGAAAACAAAAGGTGAAGGAGGCTCCTAGAAAATTTTACAACAGATTAGACCCCAGATCAAACATTTTTTTTTAGAGGAGTCCAGAAAATGAGCCCAGATCCTGTACTGAGGATTAATTATTTTAAATCTCTGTTTCAGTATTTCCTGTATTTTTAAGTAAATTACAATAGTGTCATGCAGGTTGGTAAATAATTTGTTTTATGGTAGTTCTATCACACCTGTCATGTACTCCTGACAAGTCCTGTGCAATCATGAAAAGCTCTTCCCCTGTGTTCCTTAATATGCTTGTACCCCAGGCAGCAACCTCTGCCAGTCTTCAAAAGGTACTCCAGCACCCATCATCTTGATGGGTCACCTTTTCTCCAGGACACTGGGGCTAAAGCTCACCTGGGACAGCCCTAGAAGGGGCCCAGACTGGGTGTCCCTTTGTCTGAGTCCTTAACCTGGGTTCCTGCCTGTCTTTGTCTCTCTGTGCCCCTCTGGGCTTGTGTAGACAGGCTTTTGGTGGGCTGATGGCTACTGTGGTGGGCCTGGGAGTATCTGGGCAGGGTGTTATTTGGGCTTCCACTCTATTGTTTCTCTGTGCTCCTTTGTGGGTATGCAAAATTTTAGAACATAACCAAGACATCTTATCATCCTGGTCTCTGTTTGGAGGCTTTGACTCCCCTCTGATCAGGCACATCCTAAATTATTCAGAGGGAAAAATGCCACATATGGCATTTCCATTGTAGAGCCAATTCTACTTTAAGCCCTACTTTTCATGGATTCATTCATAGGGTCCCAGGGAATGTCCCTCCACCGAAGTTTGGGGTTTTTTTTGCAGATGGATGATCAGTGGGCTTTTAGGGTACTTCCATGAATGGATCAGTCTTAATGGATCTTAAATCTTATGGGTCATTTTGGAGGACTAATTTATGGAAGCCTTCTCCAGAGTCTGAGATTAATGCAGGTCATAGGAATAGTTATAGAAACCCACCTCTTCCCATTTACCACATGAAAGCACAAGGTTTGAGGATATCTCTTTGTTGTTTCATTTAACAGGAATAGATCTGCATAGGCAGATCAGTCCACTAAGCAACTGTCAGCTGGCAGTGTCCTGCAGCTATCACAGAAAAGGTCACCAACCTCTTTCTGCAAAGCTCCAAAATCAGGAAAGACCAGGTCTGATAAGTATGGGAAGTCAGAAACCTTTAGAGGCATTGTGGTGGCTTGAACAACAAATACCATTAATCTGGAGATTACCAAATCCTTTAATCTGTTTATAATCTCCTTGTTTTTAAAGCTGCTTCTTAGAAACTTTAAATGAACCGGTGTTTTCCATCGGTCTCTAGGTTCAGTATTTGGCAGGATCAGAGAGTCTTCTTGGTGTAACATGTATGGTGCAAGACATTCCTCCCATCTCCTGGCTCAGGTGTCATGGCAGATGACTGTATCAAAGGCTCACATTATTAAATCTTGATCCTGCTGTTTTGTTACCAGGAAATTTAACTCCCCTCAAAATCCCTCCTCATGACTTATGTCTTCTAATTGGTTTTTCTACACTAATACTGTTTTTTTTTTAGTTCCTAAGTTTAAAACACGCCTCCAAGGAATAATTGCCCCGATCGCCCTCTCTGGCAAAATTACACTGGAAATCCTTTGTATTTTCTCTATCAAAGTTTCTTTGGATTATTCTGCAGTGAGTGAAACGTGGGAGTGAAATGAGCTCTCTTTTCTATCATGCAAATCCTATTCCAACACTATGCTATTGCATGAGATACATTAATAATTCACATACCAATTCCCCTCTTTTTCCTTCCTTAGGGAATGAGGGTGAGGGACAAACATATCAAAATAATTTTGGCAACCTGCCTCGGACACAGAAGCAAGCTTGAAGCCCCAGGCACAGGGGTGAGCCAGGGAGGCTTAGTTACTTGTAAAGCATTTTCAAAGCCTCCAGCCATGGGCTCTGAGGGAGAGGAAGGATCCAGGCTGAAAAACACTTCACTATGGAGACACCAGACCGGCTCTCTGCTCTGCCGAATTTCTGAATTGATGCCCGGCCAATGCATTAGGTCCTCTGCAGCCACCTCTGCTGTGCGGTGCGTAGGAGAAGGCTGTGCAGGTCTGTGGCTACTGCCCACCCCTTAACTGCTGCAGTGCCCAGGGGTGAGGTGGCATCCTTGCAAGCTCCCCAGCTGGTCTGCCTCAGCCCACCCTCTGTCTCCAGGATCAGCTCTCCCAGAACACGGCTGCATTATACCAGTAACAGTCTTGCAAGTCCACAGCTCATCTCAGTCCTTACCCCTCCCCACTTAGAAGAGAGAAGAAAAACTGTTTTTAGGGCTGTCAGTCTGGAATCTCTCATAAGAAAAACTCTCTGTGCCACCCCCACCCCCACCCCAAATCTTGAGACCATGCCTTTTTTTACTGAATCATTTTAATCACAACTGAGAAAAATACTACGTAAGAAAAACTCTCTACACCACTCCCACCCAAAATTTTGTGTATTGCCTCAACACTATTTTTTTTTTGCCAGCAGGTAAAAATACCAATTAATCACATTTTCTTAGCTTCAGTCCATGACAGTTCAATGCACCTGCTGTGCATTATAAATGCTCATCATTGTAGCTGAGGTTATATTATGACCAACACAGTAATGACTGATCAGTTGTTAAACAACAATCGAGCTCATTAAGGAAAGAACACATATAGATGAGTCATCTTTGTGTAACTACTAGAAAACTGGAACTCTGTACTGCGGTCCAAACAATGGTCAAAGAGTGTGTGTGTTCATGTGCCCTCCTGGGCACCAGCTGGAGGGAGCAGTCAGCCACCCTCGTGGCATGGTTCACAGCTCAGTTGCTAGTGCACCGAGCATTTTCTCTCCCAATTGCAACGTGGTTTTGATCCCATTTTGGGTGAGTATGATGAGCAATATAACAAAAAAACCAAAAGGTCCCAGCAGAGCGAGTACTGGGAAGAGCACAATTGCTATGAGAAATGTGATCATGCTGCTTTAACACCAGCCTGCAATTCATGTAGTTGTACTTTGATATAATTTTTTACAAACTCTGTGCTGTAATCACAGATTTTTTGGCATGGTATTTTGAAGTTAGTTAAGCCCTTTAACCTAGAATGCAATTGTGTTTTCTTGTTTTTCTTGTTTGCTTATATTCAACTTCTGCTGATTTCAAAAGGGTGAAATCACTTAAGGTCTTTGACTGGAGGTGTGTATTTCTGTATGGTTTCAGAAAGAGTAGTAAATTATTGCTCAAAGGGTCAAAACCCCCCAAAACAACCTAAACTCTTTTAAAAGCTAACCTGTGGTTCTTTCTGCATAGGATTTCACAGTGTGACGGAGCCTGTGTGTAAGAGAGAGAGAAGAATGGAGAAGTCCAGGAAAAATTTTACTGATTTAGTTGATAAGGCAGTAGCTGCTGCTAACACCCTGCGTCGTGACGAACTGCTTTTTTCTTACAAGGGGATTCTCTACCCGGTTACTTTATGTAGTCCTGAAGTATTCAGAGCCATGGAGTCCCTTGAAGCCAGAAGTGATGATGTCATTTTGGCAGCATACCCTAAATCTGGTGAATATAATTTACTTTCTTCATAAATCAAGTAATGTAATGGCAAATAACAAGGTTTGTACTAAATATATATATAATATATATTATTATATTTAATGTTATATATTTAACTAAATAATAGTATTTAGACTTTTCACAAAATTTTGTAGAATTAATTTTGTTCTGAGAAAGCACAACAAAGTTAATGATGAAGATTTTATATAGGGAATTATTCAAGTGGCTGTGAAAAAGACATCTGATTTTCTTTTCTATAGTATGTAAAGGTTTCTGTTATATTTACTTTTTACAGTAATGAAATTAAATGTACAAATTAGAGATAATTAAAGTACAGTTCTCATACCAGAGATAACTAGACCTCCTGATAGTGCAGGATCTGCTTTCACATTTATATTTGTAAAGTTAATAGCTTTATATTTTCTACAAAGAATGGAGCTTTTAGGACCTTCACATGCCACACTGCATATTCTCTTTCTTTTTTTCACATAGATGTCAAGAATATCTGAAATCCATAAGTATCAAAAATTATTTTTCTAACACTTGAAGTGAACACACAGATTTTTGACTATTGGGAAATCAAGGGATTTTTGCTAGGGTTGTGGTCTTTACTACATCTTTACTCCTGCCTGAAAGCACCATATTTTGTCCCATATTGGAGCTACACATTTGGATTAGATGTGTCTCATATCCATTTTAATGTAGCTTTTTCTCTTCTCTAGTGATTGGATTCACACTGTTTTACAGTAAATAGTCACAGCTGACAGGACTGTAAAGTTTTTGCTTTTTTTGTCATGTTTTATTTTTGAAGAAATGCTATGCACCATAATGCAGTTATTAACACTGTAGTGACAAAGATGTGGGAATCTCTTGTCCAGAAATCAAGAAATGGTAAACTAAAGATGCAAGTTCTCTATAGGCTCTTTTTTATGTTCTGAAAAAAAAAAAAAAAAAAAAAAAGTGTATAGGAAATGTTACTTTAGAGAAATTTTGCTGATTGGTAAAGAAAACGAGCACATGCAGCACAAATTTCAGATCTAGTCCTGTTCCCCCCTGTGCTGAAGTTCTGCAACCCATCTTTCCTTCCAAGAGAATCCTGTGCAGCATGTTTTGAGGTATAGGTTTATCACATTAATCCCCCTTATATTTGTCACAACAAAAAATTATTATATTAATGCACGTTTTCCTATTTGAATCTTTGTGGTTCTTCTCCTTTAATGGTTAGTTTACAATATACAATTTAGTTTCTGATGTACTGAGCCATTTGAGTTGGAGAGATGTATCCTTAAAAAGGCAAAAGCTAGGACCCTGAGAGGTGATTGTCCAGATAGTCAGCTGTGATTGTATCACATAAAAGGAATCCAGGCAACTCACCTGGTAGTACTACCTACCTCTTGACTTTCCTGGCAAATCCATTTCTGTTTATTCTAAAGGGTTTAAAAAAAAATATTTTTTTTTTTTTTTTTTTCCTTTCAGGCACAAACTGGGTAGGTCAAATCTTAGGTGATCTGGTAGCCGTATTTGAAAAGAAAACACAGAATGAAGAAAGCAGGGTGAATGATGAAGAACTAGAAGAATTCCCCTACCTTGAAATTGGAGATACTGGGAAATATGAGGTGGGCACAGAACACATATGAAAGCGGTCAAAATTTTGTGCTTCAAATACTGAATATATGGTGTGTGAAATATTCGACTGTTTGATAAGAACTCTCACAGTTCTCTGTATGTGGCATCTGGTCAGGATGCTAACGGGTAAATGGACACTTCAGAGGCCTTGAGAGGAGCACATACTCATTAGATACAGAAGAACTGCAGAAATTCAGTGTAGCATGTTTTCTATTTAAGAAGAGTTTCATGAAATGTCACATACTGAAATACTGGCTTCTGCCGCTTTTACTAGCTCTTCCTCCTCACCCCTTCTCTCTCCTTTTGAGATCCTTCAGCTTTCACATACCCCCATTTAGACTCTGCATCTTACCTTCAGATATGATCGCTTGTCTAACAGAACATGTTAAATTCATTATCACTGAAGTGATTTAGCAATGGCTAATTTCTTTCCAATTGCTCATTCTCAGGGGCCTTTGAAGATTAGAGCTCCTCAGAGCAGTCCACTAAGATCCCAGGATAACACTTACAAAAAATTAGTACTTCTATCAGCCAATAACTATTGATAAGTTTAGCAAGACAATATTTTATCATAGGCTGATTAAAAGAATAGTTGTATTAACTGAACTGTCTACTTTCTTCCTTCCAATTCTTAAAGCGAATGAACAAACAAACTTCTCGAAGAATTATGGTTACTCATCTTCTTCCTGAAAATCTTCCCAGCTCTGTCTTCAAAAATAAAGCCAAGGTGAGTGCTGATATTAATGTCTTGAAGACTGACAGATTTTTTTAAGCCAATTTACTTTAAAGCCAAGTACTTTTCTGCCAGTTTTCAGAACCACTCTTATACTTAATGTGCGCAGAGTGGCCATTTCTACATGCTTGTTTAAGTATTACCATTCAACTCACTTAATCTTAGTTCGTCCTTATTGGCACTTTTGTATCAGTCTCCACAAGTGAGATGGGTGTGTGTGTGTGCAATAAATCCTCCAGTAGTAAAATGTATTTTGACACAATTTCCTATGGGATGTATTTTATGGTGTTGTCACAACCACTTTAGCATGTCAAGTTTTGGAGAGAATTTGTATTTTTGTGATTTTTCCCCACTACCTAAAAAACTGATGATGCTTGTATTGAGCAAAATATACTTAGATTCTGCATAATTTGATTAAAATGCGAAAGATATTTTAATGATTATATGCAATCATCTACACAAGGTACGGAAGCAAAGTGAAATACTTCACCCTCTGAATTTACAGTGAACTTGCTACTTCTGCAAGTACTATACAAGATAGTAGAAGTTCCCCAAACTGAAATTATAAAGTAGACTATTGTTTTCTTCATACTATAGTCTGTTATGTCTTTTATCTTTTTCTAGATATTGTTGCTGACGCGCAATCCAAAAGATTTAGCGACATCTTTTTACCATTTTACCAATGGCATACCTACTCTTCCCTCCTATGACACCTGGGATGATTTCTTCGTAGATTTCATGACAAAGAAATGTACAGTATATTATTCTGTGTGAATTATTCAAGGCTTTGACTTTGTCTAAAATAATTGCACTTTGTAAATCAGCTTCACTAATATTTTTTGGTTTACAGAACAAAAGTGGAGATTAAAGGTTGAAAGTTAGAATTTTCAACTAAAGTTTACTGTACTTGTCTTACTGCCCGAGGATAAAACCTTATCAAAACTGCACTCCCACAAACTACTTTAACTGACACAAACTGCTATTTTCTCTGGAAGAAGCAGTTCCTCCTTATCTTTATCTTGGATCCCCTTCAGCCCGCCTCTCCAATGTCCATTATCTTGTGCCCACGCAGACGTCTAAACACATACACATAAAATTTGATGAGAGAAATGATTTGCACTAACTCTAGTGCATTAAAAAAGAAAGAAAATAATCTCACTAGTTTAAAGGTTCATAAATTCTTCAGTCTGGCATATCACATGGCCAGCAGAAGGGAGGGTTAAGCAAGGTTTTGAACTGGATTAAGGGAGTCAGAGATGGTTTGAGTATTAATAGCTCTTTGGTGGACTCACATCTGTCTTGAAATACTAACAAGTTTTACTGTGCCAACTTACAAATTGTTTCATATGCCTGAGACATGTGCAGGTGACAAAACAGCCTGGAGCAAACCCCCATAATTTGCACAAAAGGGTGTAAACTCTGGCATAGACATGATTAATATTGTCCATGGCAGAGGGATCAGTTTAAGGACTAAAACCTGGTTGATTTCATAAGGAGCTTATCTAATCTTCATTTATGCTTCATCTTATTATTTTTTTTTATTTTATTTAGTGCCCTGGGGGTGCTACTTTGAATACCTTTCTGAATGGAACAAATATGTGACTTGTGAAAATGTTATGACAATAACTTATGAAGAGCTAAAAGAGGTGAGTTTACCAATAGTTACCAATATTTTATACATCAAAGACCATTTGTTCCTAGTCATTTAACCATTATTTTCATGTAGTGTATTCAAATTGTGTGATACTGTATGAGAGAGAATTTTAATATAAAGGAAGGAAAGGTGAAATTCAAACTTAAAAGCCTTTTGAAAAATTTGTTTGTGAAAATGATTCTTGTTTTCTCTTTAGTTGTGATATAAGCCCAAGTCACTGTAAATCAAAATCCTCAATAATTTTTTTGAGCTTTTATATATTCAACAGTGTAGATTTTCCTCAACTGTCAATGACATGCAATCTTTTGTGATCTATAGGAAGACAGCTCATATATCCTCTGAAATAATTACAGAAAAGAGAAACACTATGTACCACCTCCAGTCCTGCATTCACTGCATGAATACTGCATATATGTAGCCAGCAGGGAGATGTAGGGAAGTGCAAACACCTCAGAAAACAGTGTAATCTGTTCAAGTGCCATGTGGTATGTTACATTCCTCTTTTCAGAATCCCGTCCTGGGTGTGAAAAACATAGCTGCTTTCTTTGGGATTCCCCTGACTGAGAAAGAGCTTCAGACTGTGGTAGAGAGAAGCAGCTTCCAGTCAATGAAGAAGAACTCACAGAAGACCCATGGGACATTTGGCAATCTTTTCTTTCGCAAAGGTAGGAAGCTCCAGGAGGTCCAAAGGTAGAAATGTCACACAACCAAGAACCTGGGCCACCAAACCTTTGCTTCTTTTTTGCGCACATACTAGCATTATAGATTGATGTCAAGCAGGTTATCACTGTTATGCTTGAGAAGACTAGTCAAGGAGCAGTTGTGAGAAGAGGAAGAGACCCAGCAAGGCTCTGGCAGAAGGTTGCAGCTAGCACAGGAGAAGCAACCACACAGAGAAAATTTTAGAGGCCCACACGTGACTGGCAGGAGGGAGGAACTGTCACGTGCCTGAACTCCTGACTCTGCACCAAGATCACTGATGCTCCAGCCATTAGAGGCTTGCTGGAGCAGGCAAAATTGGGTCAAACGCAATCTGAGTGGCATGATAACACTTTTTAGGAGAGTGTAGGATCTCCAGAAAGGGCCACTGCCAATCCTCTGTTCACACTCACAGGTTAGAAGTAAGTCTAGCATACAAAAATCAGGTACATAAAGAAGGAGAAACTACTATTGTTTGTGTAGTATAGGGGACACAGACATGAGGGGGGCGATCTGGCTGTCAGAATCTGTTTCTGAATTTTACTTTAAAGAAGTCACTGGATAAAAACTCAAGCTGCCAAGGAAATAGAAACCCAACTCTGCTTCCTGCCAGATGATTCTTGATCAAGTCCTCATGATCTTCCACCTTGTCAGTCATAACTCACTGGAGTAGAAAGCTGCAGGGAAACAGGACTTTAGGCTGCTTTTTTGGACAGAGTTCCCTAAAAGGAGTATATTCTTCTGCATTATAGCAGTTTCACAGATTTGTAGCTCCAGTGACTTCACGAAATTATATTGCTGCAAAAATGAGTGAAGTTTTATCTTGAAAAATGGAACAACTCCATTTAGTGTACAATGGAACAAGAGTGACAGATCTATAGAACAAAACACAATAAAATGTATTGGTTTTCAAGACTTTATTTGTTTCTTCAAAGGTGGTGTCGGTGACTGGAAGAATCTTTTCAGTGAAGATCAGAATGAGAAAATGGACAGAGCCTTTGAAGAACGTTTAGGAGGAACTAAACTGGGAACAAAGTTAAAGTATGACGTGTACTGTAAAGCCTGAAGAGTACTTGAATTTGGTTAGAGCTAGAGCTTTCCAATGCACTCTCAGATTTTGTGAATGCTATATGCCAGAAAATTAGTTCAAATAATCCAAGCACCTTAGAATTACTGTAATAATCCCATTGTAGCAGCCTTTACAGTGACAGTGATGAATAGTGGGCTTTTGTTTTAAAGGCGAGATCTTTGGCTTGCTTTGGCTACACTCATTTGCTGAAGAAGATGGCAACTAACCATATTCAGATAAACTTAACAGTCCTGTTTCTGGAGCTATCACCTGGAAGGAAACGCCCCTTTTCTATTTCTAGACAAACGTAGTCTTTCTAGACTACTTAAATTTATTTAGTATGTAGATTTTTTTTCCAAAAGTGTTTCAAAACAAGCAATATCTTCACAGAAAAGATCACTAGCAAAAATATGGATCTGGCACAACCTTAACTGATGACAAAGGATATCTTCCCCATGACTTCAGCACAAACTGGGTCAAAATTAGAGGGAGGAGAATGAAGGGGAATGGGGATCAGCATTCTTAGGGATTTTAATCTCTGAATGTAAAATTTCAAGATGGATTCCAGATTATGAGCTGGTGTCAATAGGCAAGATCCTCTCAGAGGCACTGCTTTTATAGAATAATAGAACAGCCCAGATTGGAAGCGACCTCAAAAGATCATCTCGTCCAGCTTTTCCTGGGAAAGGGTGCCTAGATGAGATTATTGCATCTTGAAAACTGTCAGTGGTGAGGACTCTTACTACATCCCTTGGGAGGTTGTTCTAGTGAATGGTTGTTCTCTCTGTGAAGAATTTATTTCTTATATTGAGATGAAACCTCTCCTGCTGTGCCTTGCACCCATTGCCTGTTGTCATCTGCATGTGGCTCCTTGTGAATAGAAATCCTCCATCCTCTTTGTAGCTGCCCTTTAAATGCTGGAATACTGTGACGAGGTCCTCCCTGAGCCTTCTAATTTTTGTGGCCCTCCTTTGGACCCCCTCCAGTCTGTCTGTGTCTTTCTTGAATTGTGGTCACCAGAACTGGATTCAGTACTCCAGGTGCAGCCTGAGAAGTGCTGAGTTATAGAATCATAGAATCATTTAGGTTGGAAAAGACCATTAAGATCATTGAGTTCAATGGTTAACCTAGCACTGTCAAGTCCACCACTAAACCATTTCCCTAAGTGCCATGTCTACACATCTTTTAAATATCTGCACAGATGGTGACTTAATCACTTCCCTGGGCAGCCTGTTCCAGTGCTTGACAGCCCTTGCGGTGAAGAAATTTTTCCTAATATCCAGTTTAAACCTCACCTGGTGCAACTTGAGGCCATTTCCTCTTGTTCTATTGCTTGTTATTTGGGACTGACACCCACCTCACTGCAACCTCTTTTCAGGTAGTTGTAGTGATCTATAAGATGTCATGGTTTAACCCTAGCCGGCAACTAGGCACCGGCCAGCCACTTGCTCACCCTTTCCAGGTGGGACGAGGGAGAGAATTGGAAAAGTAAAAGTGAGAAAACTTGTGGGTTGAGATGAAGACAGTTTAATGGGTAAAGCAAAAGCCACATACACAATCAAAGCAAACTAAGGAATTAATTCACCCCTTCCCACCGGCAGACAGGTGTTCAGCCACCTCCAGGAGATCAAGGCTCCTTCATGCATAAAAATTACTTAGGAAGGAAAATATCATCACTCCAAACTTCCCCCCTTCCTTCTTCCCCCAGCTTTACATGCTGAGCATGACATCATATGGCACAGACTATGCCTTGGGTCAGTTGGGGTCAGCTGTCCTGGCTGTGTCCCCCCAACTTCTTGTGCACCCCCAGCCTACTTGATGGTGGGGTGGGCTGAGGAGCAGAAAGGTCCTTGACTCTGTGTCAAGGCAGAAGATGCAATAGCTGATAACAGCAGAGAGGTTCTGAAATTATGTGACAGAAGAGGCACAATCTAGATCAAAAAATGTATGGCTTCATATGTGGAGATTGCAACTTGCAAATTTGGTTATAGAAATAAAATAAAAATACTGAAAGTAGATCTGTGTTCCTAGAAATTCATACAACAGTGACAAAAGGCATTCAGAGGCAGGGTCAGAATATCTGCCTGTTTACATGGCAGTTGTGAACTTGGTTGCTATAGTGTGCTCATGGTCAAACTGTACGTGCCAGCTGACAGTAAAATTGGGAGGACAATTAAAGCAATATCCTTTAGTGGTGAGTCCTAATCATGTTCAGCATTGTTCTTAACACAGTGGGCAGACAGTAAAGTATCATATATGACTGACTTTTCAGTCTGGGGATCAGAACAGAGGGCTGAAAGTACTGGGGTTAAATGGGGAAACAATTCAAAACACCACAACCGATCAAGAAGAAGTTGGCAAACATGAAGTTCAGTAGAGGTAAGTTTAAAATGCTATGTTTAGAAAAGCGAAACCAGAGGCACAAGTAATTATGGGGGCAATGGGGGCAAACCAGTCAAGCAGCACTTGGCATGAGAAGACCTGAGGAATCACACTCAGCAAGGGCTAACATGGTGAAAGTGCTGTGTACGAAAAAAGGTCAAATCTTGTTCTGGCCTACAGTGACAGGAGGATCATACCTAAGACACAGGCAATAATTATTACAGCCTATGGTTGCAGGTCAGTCTAAACTGGAGAATGCTGTTTAGGGAGGCGGCAGAGGCAGGAGGAAGATAAGCATACTTGATGTACTCTAACAATACAGGGGAGGACTAGAAAGTCACATTAAGTCCCTTCTAGATCTGTACTTGTAGGCATCTTGGAATATGGCATTTGATGTTCTTAATGATCCCCTGTCTGGGTTAATTCTTGTTAAATTGTCACCAAACACTCCAGTTTATGAAACAGGCAAGAGTGTACCAAGTCTGACTTCCTTAAGTCATATTTTTTCCCAGATTAGATCCATACCAGATTTTAGAGTTACATTCCGTACTTTCACTGGCTGAATCCTATTGAAATTTCAACTTTTCAGACACTGGTACTGCCTAAGAGCCCTTGCTTGCGGTGAGGCTTTCCAGGCACACTGGGCATTGAGAAGTAAATGTGAGTAGCACATTTAGCTAAGAAAGGGAAATAATTGATCTTCAAAGGCTGTTAACCTTGCAGCATATTCAGATGAGAAATTATTTAGGTAGTTGTTATTGAGTCTGGGAGTGATCTTTGGAAAGACTGGGTGCTGCACTGCTCACAGGGGAAACACAAGCTCTATCAGTAGTTCCTCAGATATTAATTATACTACATTACCACTACTCTATAAAACTAATTAGATTAAAACTAGTTGGAGAACACCTAAACTAAAATAAACAGTAGACACACCCTTGCTGATCTGATGGAAAACAAGACCATGACCTGTTTCTGAAGTTTATCCTCTCCTGTGTCATCCCAGAGCTAGGGGTTCAGTCCCTTTCTGCCCTTACAATCTCACCCCAACAGACACAGCTGTTCAGAGCAGTAACATCTCATGTGCTTTTGCTCCATTAGAGATACTCTGTGGATGCTTGCATTCAGTAGGGTAAGGAGGTGGGAAAGGGGAGGATGGAGAAGGCAACCTGCCATATCAGAAAATGAATGTGAGAGACTTGAAGGATGAGTAACATTTGAGGGGGTGAAAAGTAATCAGAGGTGAAGAATCAATTCAGAAAAACTTGAGAATCTGTTTACAAGGTAAGACATAGTTGACTGACACAATAGCAGTGTTTTTCAAACTTTACCACTGCTAGATGCTTGCCAATTGTAAAAAAAAACAAAAAACAAAAAACAAACAAACAAAAAAAAGAAAATAAAAGAGAGTATCTTTCTTTCTGGTTTAGCCTTTTTTCTTTTCCTTTTAACCTATGCTTCCTGAAATTATATACTTCCACTGAAGAGGAAAGAGGATTTTTACATTGTATTTCTGTCTATTTGCTTTAAAGAGGATGAAGAAACCAGAATTATACCAGCCCATCACACACCTCATGTCTTCTCCCCAATCAATTTTCCAAAAGAAGGCTAAGGTGAATCTTTTTGTGTTGTACTGCAAATGTGCCTGCTAACAGCATTTCCATCCAAGGCAGATTTTCAGGTAGATGAATTGAACAACTCAGAGTTTTCCCTGGAGACCATGTGAGATGTACTACAGTTGTACAGCCTTCCTCCAGGGTTGGCTGCTTGCCCCAAGACACTCAGTTGATGGGCAGACAGCTCTGAGACTGGGACTCCAAGGCACCCTCAGGACACCTGGCTCCCCTGAGCCTCTCCAGAGAAGACAGGGCTGCTCTGAGCCCTCCCCTTTGCTCCCCTGTGCTTGGACTCAGGGTCCAAGGGCTAAAGGACCCTGAGGCACCAGTGTCTGCAGTGGCTCAGGTGACAGGCTGTTACAGATTTCACATTGAGGTGATCTGGCTCCCTCAGGATTCAGGCAGCTGGCTCTGGAGGCAGGAATAAAGATGCTATTTTCTTGACACTCTTACTCCTTACTATTGGTGAATGAGAGGAAATTTTCCTCTGCAACTCAGAGTAAACACATGGGCAGAAAATTGAAAACAATAACAAAACTGGTAGAAGGCATAATATATGAAGAGTGTCCCCAGTTTTTATGAGTAAAGTAGCACTACTAGAGAAAATATTTCCAATAAAATGGTCTCTTTTGATGGTTCTGCATTTTGGGAGACCAGAAAAATAATTTGAAATGAATCTTTTTATGTAACTGTAAGCAATCTTCCTTCCAGGTCTTAAAATTGTGCTTATCTTCTGAAAAGGCATCAGCCAGAATGCCAGTAACTCCCACACCAAGAACAATTTTACCCAAAGATTAGGTTGTGGACGTGTGTAGAGAGAAATAAAACTGAAGTCATACAGGTAGAATTTGACCCAAGCTAATGCCATACCTAAGTATTAGATCTTCACATGAAAGTAACCCTCCTGTAGGATTTGGTGAAGTAAAAGTCTCAAATGTGGGTATTTAATCATGAGAAGTATGGCTTAGGTGTTACTTGTCCTTAGCTCTGGAGAAACCTGAAGTGATGATGTTACAGTAAATGCCTGCAGGGTAGAGCCACCATCTGGAAAGCAGTTGCAGGCTTGGATGTGTATCCATTAGTGGAGTGTCCTGGTTTTGGCTGGGGTAGAGTTAATTTTCTTCCTAGTAGCTGGTGCAGTGCTGTTTTGGGTTGAGTATGAGAATAATGTTGATAACACACTGATGTTGTAATTATTGCTAAGTAGTGCTTACTTTAAATCAAGGACTTTTCAAGTTACCCATGCTCTGCCAGTGAGCAGGTGCATGAGGAGCTGGGAGGGAGCAGAGCCAGCACAGCTGACACAAACTAGCCACAGGGGTATTCCACAGCATAGAACATCATGCGGAGATTACAAACTGGGGGAAGCTGGCTGAGGAGGGGCAGGATCTCTGCCGAGGAGGGGCAGGATCTCTGCCGAAGGACTGGCTGGGCATTGGGCGGTGAGCAATTGTATTGTGCAGCGCTTGGGGTTTGGTTTGGTTTTTTTTCTTCTCTCTCCCTCTCCTCTTCATTACAATTACTATTGTTGTTGGTTTAATTGCTGTTATTATTATTACTTTATTTTAACTACTAAACTGTTCTTATCTCAACCCACAGGTTTTACTTTTTTCCAATTCTTCTCCCCATCCTACTGCGGGGTGGGTGGTGGGTGGGGAGTGCGGGGGAGTGAGGAGAGAGCTGCTTGGTGTTACTTAGTTGCTGGCTGGGGTTAAACCATGACATGGAGTCAATGGCAATCAAGGTTGAGATCCCCTACCCATGTGCCTGCTACATGCTGCTTCTCCAGTCAGCAAATTGCACTGCATTTCAGTTAAAAATATTTCATGGAATATTCTTTATAGGTCTTTGGTTAATATTAGAATGCTATTAGTTGTTGCCTCAATAGATTGCTGTTCCAAGTATCAGCGGCAGCACAGACTCTATGTCACTATTGTCAGCATCCGGTCCTGTAATTTCAAAAGGAGTCAGCAGAGTACAGAGTTAATCAGTGACTCGTACCTTCGTTCCTGAGTCAACACCCAATCTGCTAATATGTTGTATAAAGTTTTTCTGCACTGTGGGAAGACAGCTTGTATCTGTTTGTTTGAAAAGAGTTCTACAGCAATACAAACATGAGCAGAAATAGGGAAAGAGTCATTGAAATCTTGGATAAATCTTTTTCACAGAGTGACAAGGTTTCCCCAGAAGACATGCTCTTTTCTTACAGAGGTGTTTTATACCCAGCTATACTTACCAGCCCAGAAACTTTGGAAGCTCTGAAATCCTTTGAAACCAGGAGTGACGATGTGATTCTAGCAGGCTATCCTAAAACAGGTGAGTGTTGTTTTCTTGATACGTAGCACACAATGCTGCATTCTGGAAGTTTGTGCATCATTTAACACAGCAGTAATACCTGAGAAAAGCTTATGGTTACATCAGACTGCATAGGATCATTTAGTTAAATTGTAAGGCATCTCTGAACATCAAATAATACAACCTCCTGCTCAAAGACCTAACCTTCAAAGTTAGGTTTGGTTGCTCAAGGCTTTGTTCAGAAGAGTTTTAAAACTTTGTGGGTGGACATTCACCACTCAATGGAAATCTATTGTAGTGTTTTCCCACTGTAGTGTCTTTTTGGGGGTTGTTTCTTGGGAGTTTTGTTTGTTTGTTTGTTTGTGTGTGTACTTCTGTGCAGTCAGACATCCCCTTGTGATTTGCAATATGGCCCTTTTGTAATTTTCTGGCCAGTTTTCGGAAGAGTTGGCTCTGACTTCATTATAACCTCCAGTACTAGAAGACTGCAGTAAGATTCCCCCATGCATTATTATATTTTTTTTTTTCTCCATCCTGACCAAACCAAGCCTTTCTATGCATTTCATTTCCTCCAGCTCCCAGTGATTTAATTGAAGCCCAGCAAGACTCACTTCAGATTCTCAAAATCCCTTGTGCTTCAGTGCAGGAACTGCAGACAGTATTCAAATGGTGAACTCAACAGTGCTGGGTAAAGCAGGATAATCACACCCCTTGATATTCTCCCCAGTCTTGCTAATACAGGAAAGTATGTTCTTACCCTACTTCAAGGGCAATACAGGGAGTATATCCTGCTAATGAGGGCAGACAAACTGCAGTTTCCACAGATTTACTGCATTGCAGGGTGCAGGTGATGCCCCTGTATCTAAATGGAAAGAAAGACATAAATGCCATCAGGACTCTTGGATTATTTCCTCTCTTTCACTATGGGCATTTTAGATTCCTTCATTTTTTCCCTATTCACTTTAGAGAAACATCTTAATATCTTAAATATCTTAAATTTTCAGAAAACGAGGAATTGTTGGTCCTTAATACATCCCCTTTGTGTGCAGCCTGTACAGCTGTGCACAGGCAGAAATGATTTAAAGGTGTGAGGGTCCACCTGCACATTCCAGAAGGTATTAGTTGGAAACTGAGACTGAGACTTTCTGAGCACAGGCCCTCACATGCCAGTTTTTCTAGGTTGCAGAGACCAAGACAGTTAAGCCTGGTGCAAAGATGGTGACAGGATCCTGATGGTCTGGTGGTTTGGTTGATGACCTGTTCTGATGCCACTTATGGAAGCCTAGCTGGGGGCTGGGAATGAGACCAAACTGTGCTGATCATGAAGAGACTAAACCGAAGCTGGCTGGGAGGAGGGAACAGTGTGTTCCCAAAGATAGCACTGTGGAAGGAGAGCAGAAACAGCCAAGGGACAACTCAGTTGGCCTTGTGCGGGGGGGCTCCACTGCTCTTGGGTAATTTCCACAGGGAGTAGTCTGAGGTGACCAAAAGGTGCCAGAGCTGGAAAGAGCAGTAGTGGTTTGCTTCTGTTTCCACTGTGGGGTGGGATGTACTTCTGAAGTGAGCAGGGTAGCACTCCACAACATCTGGCTGACAGCTTTGTCCCTGTTGGCGTTTGGCATCCTCTTCTTGATTATTGTCCAGTGTTGTGGTTTAACCCCAGCCAGCAAATAGGTACTCCCCCCGGTGCAATGGGGGAGAGAAACAGAAGGGTAAAAGTGAGAAAACTTGTCAGTTGAGATAAAGGCAGTTTAACAGGGAAAACAAAAGCTGCATGCACAAGCAAAGCAAACCAAGGAATTCATTCACTACTTCCCATGGGCAGGCAGGTGCTTAGCCATCTCCAAGAAAACAGGGCTCCCTCACGCATAATGTTACTAGGGAAGACAAATGCCATCAGTCCAAACATCCTCTGCTTCCTTCTTCCTCCAATTTTTTTGCTGAGCATGACATCATATGGCATGAAATATCCCATGGGTCAGTTGGGGTCAGCTGTCCCAGCTGTGTCACCTGCCAATTTCTTGTGCACCCCCAGACCACTTGCTGGTGGGGTGGGGTGAGAAGTAGAAAAGGCCTTGGCTCTGTGTAAGCACTGCTCAGCAATAGTTAAAACATCCCTGTATTAGTGACACTGTTTTCAGCACAAATCTAAAACATAGTCCCATACCAGCTACTATGGGGAAATCTAACTCTATTGCAGCCAAAACCAGCACACCCACTTGTTGAGAGGGTAAAGTAGAATATGGGTTCACATTTATTTGGCAGGATATCCTGTCAGCCAGGCTGACATGGAAAAATGCAGTTCTATGGATGTGTTACTGGTGTCTTTATCCCTTCAGGAACCAACTGGCTTGATGCAATGGTGAGCGAGTTGGAGTCAACTGATGCCAAATATACAGAAGAAGAAATGAAAGAGCGAATAAATGCTGAAAAGAAACTAGAGATATTTCCACGTCTAGAATCTGGAGATCCTGGAATATATGAGGTTGGCAGGGACTGAAAATATCGGCATTGTTCTTCTTATGGGTAGCAATAGCTGAAAGGCAATGGCTGATCTCAGAGGTAATGGAGAGCCTAGAGCCTTAACAATAGCTATGGTCTACACGAGTACCATGTGCTATTGCCCTTGGTGTGTCAACACAAGGGCCTCAGTGCACAGACAGTGCTGAGAAGCCACAGGGGGCTTCACAGCCCTTGACCCAGTGGCTTTGATCAGTAAGACCTTTCTCTTGGTGTCCTTTCCTTAGACCTGTCTCATGTGAAATAGTGCTTTGTGGCAGAGGCTGGCAGAAATCTACACCACCAGGGTATCCCTGTGGGTTTTCTAAGGGATAAAATCTTTCTTCTATGGTCTTATGTTTTCTTATTACCCAAAATTCCTGAAAAGGCACATGTCACTGAATAAGCTACTTCTGCCTTGTTACATTTCTTCCTATTTGCTTTAAAGAGGATGAAGAAACTGCCTTCCAGAAGAGTTATACTCACCCATCTGCCACCTCATCTCCTGCCCCCATCCATTCTCCAAAGCAAGGCTAAGGTGAGTATTCTTTTTGCATCACACTGCAAAAGATTTTCCATGGCAAATTAGCTTTCCTCTGTCTGTGTGTGATGTGTTTTCTGCACTTTCACCTGGGTTGGTCAATGCACAGGCACATTTCCAAGGCTGAATAGGCAGAGTGCTCTATGCTGGGGTTGTGAACAGCACCAGCTTTGCTGACTCAAGAGGTTACTACTATCAGTGGGTTTGTTGCTGGGTGTCACTGTTCCTTCAAATGCCCTTCAGAAAGATGCTTCCACATTTGTGTCAGAAAACCAAGCAAGGAAAGCAGTTTGCTTTGGCTTTAACTTGCCTCCGAGGCCAGGGTATCTGTGGAAAACCCATCACAAGCTAGGGCTGAGGTAGTCTTGAATGGAAATTGCTGCAAATAGAAGCAGGGTAAACCCACAGCCTGATTGTGGCTCTCCTGTTCAGTAGCCCATTAGTAACCAGTGGCTTGCCAAAGCTCTGATTTCTTGGTCGAGAAAAGGAATTAGACCAGCACTCTATATGGTCTGTGATTCTATGTGATGTCTTCAGAAGATGGTGTTTTGACCAGTCACCAAATCAGAACCAAATTATGTGTTTTCTTCCTCCAGATCCTTGTGCTGGTTCGGAACCCCAAAGACACCGCTGTCTCCTATTACCACTTCTACAACAACATGCCAGTGCTGCCATCCTTTGCCTCCTGGGATGAGTACTTTGTAGCCTTCATGAATGGGAAATGTACTTTACCCTGCATCCTCTGTCATTCCTCCTTACATGAGGGGCATACACAGGACCCTGTGCATGGGAGTCCTACTCCAACATGTCTTACCAAGGCACTCCCAGGAGAGGCAGACAGGCACATGTTATGGCAGAAACAGGGAGTACCAAAGAATCAGTTTCTTTTCTCTCTAACTCAGAATGGAGAGAAAGCTTTAGCCTGACTTTTCCATTCCTGCAATAGAACTTGTGGTTCGGTGCTACCTAGTGGCCAGAACTGGGGGATCCTTCACTGCCCTCAGCTGAAAGAACAGACATGTTGAGCCAGTCACCACTCCACCATCCTGGTGCCAAGCTTAGAGAGCTGTCTGGGCTGACTCCTCTGATTTCATAAGGGCCTGTTTTGGGGAATACTCTGCACAACTATATCTCTTCTTTGTCTGCAGTGGCCTGGGGTTCCTACTTTGACCACTTAGTGGAATGGAACAAGTACATTGATCATGAAAGGATCATGATGATAAGCTATGAGGAACTCAAAGAGGTGTGGCATCTCACCCAGCTCTTCCTTGATGAGCACACTGTGCACCCATCCTGATACGTATGGCTGTGGGGAAGAAGAAACTCTTGGATCAAGCTTGTCTGCCCCTTTAGAAGGCTGTGCCTTTCTAAGCTACTCTTTTATGTTTGGGTGAAACTTGTGGGGGTTAGGAGGAGGATAGCCTTGCCTATTTGTAGAAGTACTCATACCTGGCACAGGCACAGTTGCTTTCGGGAGAGAAGAAAAGGCCTTGGAGCTGAGGATACCATGTAGGTTCCCTCTGTTAGAGCTCTTAGAGTTCCTTGGTGACACTATGGGAAACAGCCTCTTCTGCTGCGCTTCCCATCAGATGCTTGCTCCATACCACAGCCATGGTGTCAAGCCTTTTGGTCTCACCTCTGTGCTATGTTCCTCTGGCCAGGACCAGGTACTGGGAATGAAAAGGATTGCTGCCTTCTTTGGATTCTCCCCGTGTGAGGAAGATTTCCCCAGAATTGCGAAGAAGACTGGTTTCCAGGCTATGAAAGAGAAATCCAAGGAAACCCATGGAAAGTTTGGGGACATCCTCTTCCGGAAGGGTAAGTCTCTGAAAATGGAGGATCTATCTTCTAAAGTAGACCCCCAGCAGGAGTTCTGAGTAGGTTTCCCCACTTAGCCATGAGCTCACTGGGCTTTCTTGGAAAGACAAGTGTGGGTGAGATCTCTCCTGTGGCATACTGTACAGCCAGCTTCTGCCATTAACGAGATTTGGGAGAAACGTACCAGAGTGCCAGGCTTAAGGTCCTCAGCCATTGCTTCCATGTTGCTCTATTTCCCTGTGGCAGCCCTGGTTAGCTACCCAAGTGAGGGGTGAATGTGCAGGCCAACACTGGTGTAGGTTATGCCAGCAGTTATGAACTAAATCTGCTTGGGCTGCATGGTTACTTTTTACAGAGGGGTTGTGGTGTGATGATTGCCCAGCAGTGTGGTGATGAGGCTGGTCATGCATCCAGGCTGCACATGTCACTTCATGAAAGTCACCTTTGGGAGAAGGTGTGCTAATGGGACAAGAGTCTCTTGAACCTCAAGGGTTCTCACTGCCCTGCTGACCTCGCAGGCACCTTCTTGTTACGTACCCAGTGAGAACTGAGGAATAGTTTCAATATGGTTCCTCTTAACGGGTGTGTCTGTGGTGGCCCCAGAGATGGTCCCTGACCTACCTGGGGCCAGGGTCAGAGCTCTGGCAGCCCAGCTGTACTTCATGGCATCATGAGTCTTTGGTTTCTGACTACCGTGGGCATGGGCTTGCTTTTATCCCTTTCTTTCACCACTCCTTGGAGGAAGAATGATTTAACTACTCCCCTTTTTACCATCTGTCCCACTGTCTCAGATAACTTCCTCCTTCAGGAGGAGGAATGCATGAATGAGCTTTCCCTTGTGACAAAACCAGGCTCCACTCTCTTCTGTGTAAAAGCTTCATGAAATCACCTTGGAAACTCCCTTGTGTGTGTGTGTGTGTGGGGGGGGGGGGGGGGGGGGGGGGCAGGGGGGCGGGGGGGAAGGCATGCAGGCAGCCCACCAGCAATGCTCCTTGTGGCCTGGCTGCAGCCTTTACTTCTACTTTTGCTATCTTGCCTCTTCCAGGCAACCTCAGGGGCATAAATCCGATCCTTCCACCCTCATGAGGGCAAAGATTCTGAGGTTCTGCCCCATTGCTGTCTAGATATTATTCTGTCTGAGGACTGGCTGCCTTCAGCTTTTGATACTTCTTGTACCAGGAGTTGTTGGGAACTGGAGAGACCTCTTTTCTAAAGCTCAGAATGAAGAAATGGACCGAAAATTTGAAGCTTGCCTAGGAGGAACAAAGCTGGCGGAAAAGATGAAATATGATGTGTACTGCAAGGCCTGAGAATAAGCAGATGAGCAGCATGACAGCAAGTCATGTTCCAAAGGTTCTCCAAAGGTGGACAGTCCCCATGTTTTCTCCCCATGAGAAAAGAGAGAAATCCCTCAGAGATCTATCTGGCACCTACAAGCATTAAGATGGTAATTCTTAGGTGTTGTCTGGGTCTAGGGCATGCACTTTGCTTGGTGCAACCAAATAAAATGTGTGTGTCTTGAGTGAATGTCTGGCATCCTTGCTGGAGGAACTTGGTGCACAGGCATCATAGTACCAGCCTTGTGGTGTCCCTGTGGCTGCTTCATGGCCTGAGATGGTGAGTGATGCCTCTGCAGCAGTCAATGGCGAGGCAGAGGGACCAACACAGCATCTCTCCTCCTGGCGCATAGTGACGTCTGAACCACTAGATGTCTGTGTAGAGGGAGAACATGACAATCTAGATTTAGAACTGCTACAGTTACCATGGTGTTGACATTTGTGCAGCAAGGTCAGAAAGGCCTTTGATGCTTTGGCAAACTACTCACTGTGGTGCAGAGTGGGACTCCTTGAGCTCTTAGTGCCACAAACTCGGTAATGAGCATGAACAAGTAATGAACACCTATTTGTTTTCTGGAGTGGCTTGCTCCCATTGGCCTCTCTGGGGACAGTTAGGTAAGTGGCAAGTGGGAAGAACCATGGCTTTTGAAGGGAAGGATGGGGGCAAGAAGCCCCTTGATGACCCTGTTGCTAAACTATTAAAACTGCATTTTTTCGACAATAAATGTATGTATGCTACATAAGTATGATTTACATACCCTCCTTGCTGGTGTAGATGTCCTTGCTACATCTGTGCAGAACATGATGCACAACCTTTTGTCACAACCACTCTTCTGGAAAAACAGAAAAGTTGAGGAAATATCAATTCCATCTGGCAAAGGGAATTCAGTTCCTTGGAAGAGGGATTCCTCCGCCATATTTCCAGACGTGTATCTGCAGGACTCCCGCACCAAATTAAGATTAAAAATGGAGCAACCAGCAAGCAAAAATGCAATTAACAAAACCGGGAAATTGTTAAGGCCCTGTCAAAGCCCCGACTGCCCCTGCTCAGGCCCCTGGGGGTCGCCTCACCCTGCCCATGGCCCAGGACGCCATGTCAGCTCCCAGGGCTGTCAGCCCCTGCCCCAGCAGTGCTGCAGCGGGGTGGGCTCCAGCTCCTCACAGTCCTGTCTAGCCACAGCCCCTGCAAGCTGGAGCCATCCAAGGGCCCATGTCCTGACCCATCCTCAGCCCACCAGTGTCCCCTGGGGCCGGGGCTGCCCTGGCTGGGGTGGTCAGGCCCTGCCCTACATCTCCCTGAGGGTTGCAGGTTCAGCTCTGATGCTGAACCACTCACAGCCTGCTTCTCTGTCAGATTTTCTAAACTTCTGTTCCAGAGCTGCCCATATGAAACTGCTTTGCACTGAGGTGTGTTTCTTTGAACATGGCAATTCTGGGTTTGTAGGTTTTCATTCCCAGAAAAGTAGGACTTTGTCTAACTCTGGGCTTCCATGGATGAAAAGAGACAAGCAACCATGTCCCATAATTTTAGATTTAGCAACATTTTAATCTATTCCTAAATACATGCCCTTTACTATTTCATACTGGTGATAGCAAAAGCTATCTAGATAACAGAAAGCCATGTGCATCTCAGTGTCTGTAAGGAGATGAACAAGGGAACAAGGCTGACCAGAAATGGGGAAACAGTCACTGAAAAATTCAAAAGGCAAAAAGATGTTTTTTTTCCTGCAAAGGCATTTTGTAGCTTAAAGGCTCTTAGCAGCCAAGGAAGTTTGGAAGCTCTGAAATCCTTCAAAACCAGGAGTGATGATGTGATTATCAACATCTTTCCTAAAATGGGTGAGTCTTGCT
Organism: Falco naumanni; assembly: GCF_017639655.2. Taxonomy (NCBI): domain Eukaryota; kingdom Metazoa; phylum Chordata; class Aves; order Falconiformes; family Falconidae; genus Falco; species Falco naumanni. The sequence goes on along the minus strand of NC_054059.1, from coordinate 37,858,145 downwards.
TGCCTGTTGAAGCTGCTGCAGTCCAGAAGTGTGCGACTGCACATAACACAACAATAATGTCCACGACAGGTTAATGATGACTTCAGCTTGCTGTGGAGGCAGAGAAGCAGGGGTTGTTCCATCAGGAGGGCAGGAGGATTGGTGTTTCCACAGACTTCTTCCACTGCAGGATATAGGTCATTCCTGTGTACTGGGTGGAGGTACAGACACACTGGGCACCCAGACTCTTGGGCCTTTTTCCTCTCCCTTCCCATGCCTTTCAGTCCCAGAATTTGGGATTACTGAACACCTTAATGTTTCCTCCTAATCACTTAGAGAAATATCTAGCAGTCCATTTAAAGAAAAACAAGTGGAGGTGATGTTTGATCTGCATTACAGCCACTTCATACTCAACTCAGAATTTTATTTCTCGGGGAGGAAATGTATAAAATTGTGTCTCATGTAAATATCAAAATTATTTTAGATATTTGACATTTGAGTCATAACATCTTGAAGTTCCAACCAATCTTAAAAGAACTGTGTTAGAAAATCCTTTATGTGACTCATTTGAAACGTGATGTGGCCAAGATTCAACCCACTTAATTAGATGGTGTGGTGAATAATGAGTAAGCTGAGAGAAATGCAGCCTAGCTTTCAGCTCGACAGAAGCAAAGGGCTTCTGGCTTCTAAAACAATATTTCTTACAGAAATTGCAGCAATACAGCTTGAAGAGATGAGCTCAGACTCTCCTGCTGGTTAAAAGGCTTAAAATGCATTTGGTCATTAGGAGGTAATGTAACGATTGCACAGAAACACCTCTGAAAAGCAATAAAAACATTGGATGGAACCTAAATTATTTTAGTTTTTGAAGACTTATTTTTGACTGATTCCTCCAATTTTTTTTTGGAGGAATTGATGAATTGTATTTCCTTTTGACTAAATTGTCATGCCTGACTGTTTTGCATTTGTTTCTACAGATACAGTCACCATTTTTTTCTGATTTCTGTTATCATATAGTTTCCCAACTGATGTTACCCAACCCTGCTTAAAGGATTTATTTCTCCAGACCTCCCAGTCTATATATGCTTATGGGTATACAGGCTGAAAACGGGGGCTATAAAGAAACACTCCCCTTCCTAAGACACGCAGCTCTTAATATTTTTTCTTCCTTTTTTTTTAAATATTATCTATAGTTCACCGTGCTACCTATTTCTAGTAAAATGTTTATTTTATATTAATTTCCAAACCCATTAAAGAAAACAAAAGAATTATTTTCCAGAAAAGCACTATCAACCTCATGGGGTTTTTCAAACCCCACTTGTGGTTTTTCAAAGCAAGGCTAAGGTGAAACTTCTTTTTTATTTAATCTAAAACTACTGTTATTAATAGCATTTTCATACTGATTTGTTCTCCATTTCCTGTGTAAAATGTCTTTTCTGAGATCGTATGTAGGCTTTAGAGGGGTAATTATACATTTCTGAATGTGAAGTGATGAAGTGATGTTTACAGAAACTGTGGATGCACGTTCTCTTGCAGCTGCAACTATAATGGGTCCATAGGTTATTGCTGCCTTCAGCTCATCCCTGCCAAATAAACTGTTCCCACAAATTTCCTTGGGGGGCTGCTCTTGGTCTTATTTCATCCCAAGTAATTCAGACTAGGAGCTCTTTAACTGTGAAAGGACCTTGAGTTGTACAAAGCTTAGAGGTGAGCCTAACTGGACTTTTCTTTACTGTGGACACACCATATTCACCCAGAGGGCTGTGAACTTCTAACATTAAGTTTAGCTAGATAAGAACAATCAAGGTATAAAATACGGAAACTCAGTTTCTTCTGAGTGAGAACATGATAATATAACAGACCTTTTAAACAAATCTGCTTTCTCCTCACAATTTTTTGGCTCAGTCCAGCAACTTTCATGGTGTTTTGGGTTGCAGCAGGCTCCACACAGGCTGAGTATTCCTGAGAAATTTGAGCTAGTGGCTGCCCCAAAGGCCAGGCTTACTTTCCTCCTCTGACTGTACTTGTCTTCTCCTTTTGCATGAGCTCTTGTGTTTGTCTGACACCCCCAGCTTTTTGAAGCGGCACAAAACACTCACTTTTGGTGGCAGCAAGCTGTCATATTGTCCCAGCTGTCTTGCACAACCTCACCCCTGGTGCCTCTGGGTCTCTAAGAAAGAATTTTTCTGTTGCTTCAGAAGCTTGGCTCTGTCATTTTCTGCTTCTTTCAGGCATCTCCTAATATCTGCCCTTGCTGCAGGCTTCCTGCCTGCTGGGTCATGCACCCACTTTCCAGACAGCTTTCCCAGCTCAGGGCTCTCCTTCACCCAGAGCAGAGCAGGCACAGCAAGGCACATGGGCAACCTCCTGGCTGGCCACTGAAAGGGAACAGAGCAGACACAACACTGTGCATGCACAGCCAGCCAGCATCTCTCACCCTCACAACTGGAGAGGGACAGCAGTGCTGACTGGTTGTGGATGGGCTGGAAGTTACAGCCTTTTAGACTGGGGGGGAAACTGGATATGATTCCATAAAGGGAACTTTAGGCTTAAAATCCAGTGGGAATCATTAAAGGTTTACTGCATTCCCTCTGGTTGCTTTAGCACAAACCTAATTCATTATTTGAAAATTAATGAATTTACATATTTGCTATCAAGAAACAGCTTGCTAGCAAAGGTATACATTCATTATTTTTTCAAATAGTACTGCAATTTTGGTAAATGTTAAAAATACATTAATTTCTGAGTATTTAACAGCTTCTTTCCAGGCCATACAGTTGCAGACCTATTTTTTCAGATAAGATCCAGAACATCAAAGATGCATTACTTCTACTTTGTACTCCTGGGATGAATACTACACAGCTTTATGAATGGGAGAGGTACTTTCCACTTTCTAGCAAGGTTCTGATTAATAGTGTGTACAAGTGAAAATAGTTGTAGCTAAAGAGAGCCTAGCTTTTTGGCAATGAACATGAAATTAGAATTTGACTTTGTGTTTGGTCAAATTCCGAGCTTTTTCTGACACTATGTTATTTATGTTTTTCCATCAGAAAAGTAGTTAGGCAAAAAAATTAGCCGTAAGTTCTCCCAGGTTTTGAGGTAATTCTCATGTATTATTTTTAAGGTTCCAAAGAAACAGATGTGATGTGGTTCCACAGTGAAGCTCTCTTAGCAAATGGCTGAACTAGTGTCTAATGACAGGAGCTGTTTTTGTGAGAGACTTGGTGCATTAAGCTTCTTCTCTCCAGCTAATGCAGTACATGTGTGCAGAACCTGATGAAGGGAGTTGCAGGGTGAGGCCACTGTATCTGCTTCAGCAGTTCCTGTGCCCATCGCTATCTCTCACCAACTTTCTGATGGCTGGTAACAAGCACATCTGGGCTGCCTGAGCAATCTTTGTTTATGAGAGAACTGTTCTGCCTGGACTCCAGGGGAAAAGGGGAGGCTGGACTGAAATATCAGGACAAGTTGGACATACTCCTCAGACTTCTTATTGGACAGTGTTTTCTACGTCTTATTTATTGTGGACATGTAATCATTTACAAACTGTGCAAAGCACAATATCACAGCAATTGGACTGGTTTAATTGCTTAAAAACTTGCTTATATTAATAAAAACAAATTCCCAAACACTAGGTTAAAAACATGCTAGTAATGTAAGATTCAGTAAAAGCATATTCTAGCCCTGGCATCAAAAGAAAAAATATTCACTAGCTAAGACTGGTTTGTTGTATGGGCAGTTTCATTCATTTTCCTCGCCCGCAATACGAAGAAAATATTGATTACCTAATTTCAGGCTTTGTTGTTGCTTTTTGTAATTATTCCAAAGAGAAGACATGTTGAGTTCTATATCCTGCATAAAACTGAGCAGTAAAATTGTTCAGTGGCATTTTTTGAGGGAAAAAAGGGTAACATGACAATGAGAAAGGTTACTACTGTGAAAAAACTCTTACTATGTTCAAAAGTACAGAGATCAAAGGTTCTGACAGAACAGGTACTTGTAGACATTAATGATGTTAATTATACCACAGAGATGCATGCCAAAACATTTCAAGAATTTCTTTAGAGGGTTCTTCCAGACTTGAAATTTAATAAAGCACCTCTGAGTATCCCCCTGCTGTACAGAAAGTCTTTCTTCCATCTTATTCCTCCAGTCAGTTTAAAGAAAAGTAAATTCAGTCAAGTAGTTGGCAACAATTCAGAGTTCAATCGGTTATTCATCCCAGCTAGTAATGCCTGGACATTGAGCTTCAGTGTTCCTCTATTCCTCAATCCTTGCTTCACAGTTCAGATCCCACAGTTGAATATAAACCTAAGGTCAGGAAAGGAAGGTAGCGGTGAAGAAGAAAAAGAAGAAACCCTTTCTTCTTTATGTAATGTGTCTTTCACTGTTGCTGAATACATTTTTTCTTTTCAACAGCGGCTTGGAAATTGCCTTGACTGCATTTGGATGAGACAGGCATTAGAGTGATGAATATCTAAAGTCAGTAAGCTATGAAGAATTAAAGGAGGTGGAGTTAATGTTATTTAAAGAAAAGCATATTTCAGCTTTTAGTCAGTGTATTACTGAAATTGTGTATAACAGGTCATAATGACCCACTAAGATCAGTTCAATGATGCTTCAAAATAGAAATAATCAGGAAACTGCTGTTCTTGCAAGTGACATTAAAAGAATGTGTATTTATGCAATACAATTGCTGGCTTTTATTGAAAACAGAAATAACAAAACGTATTTTTGGAAAAAAAATGGGAAATTTTACATAAATTTTCTAGTCAAAAAGCCCTCTTCTTCTTGGAAAGTATCTTGGCTCTTACCATATATATTGACATGCATTTTGAAAGATTAAAAACTGGGTTTGAATATGACATGATTCTAATGACATCCTTTTGCAAAGGGTAAATTCTGCCAATTTCAAAGAAAAAATGTGCTAGAGAACCTAGGCTTCACAAGCAAAACCACTTTGATATTAACAAGCCATATGTCCAGTGCTCTCTGTAATGATCCTCAGCACCCAAGGTGTGCACATATACACATAGGTGTAAATCCTTAGTCTTTCAGCAGATCAGGACAACTCAGGTTCACCTCCTTTCCTAAGCTGTCTGGACGATGTTGGCATGTATGAGTAGAGTCAGTGGCTCATTTTCAAAATTACAGACCATGTATTCTCCATGGGTATCAGTAGATGATGATAGCATAGAATATTTCTTAAAATCATACCACCTAACATCATCATAATGGTACATAAAGATACATAAAGATACTTTGGAGGGAAATTTTGCCCAATGTAGCAATTTTTTTTTTTTTTTTTTTAAAAGATCCAATATCTTGTCATGGAATTTAAATTGCCTAAAACTAAACAGAAGAGTTAACCATAAAATATGTATCCTATAGATAGAATTGAAAACTGCATTGCAGTAACGTGAAATGTTGTATTTTTGGCAAAAGTGTTTAACTACTGCTTACATGCATCCTCTCCCATTGGTCTTACTTCAAATAAAAAATGTCTTCTAAGTGTCTTCAAGATGTCTGAGATAGGCATATAGGGGATGCCACCCAGCTATTAGACAGGCTGCTGCCTTAGCTCGCTATGCCCCGGTCCACTGGGGTCAGCTCTCTGGGAAGCGTGCTTTCTGCTCATGGCCCTGTATCTTCCCAGCACATTCACTCTTACGAATTTGGACCTGTAAGCTGTGTCAGTGAACCTACCAGAGCTTCCTGGAAGTTAGTGGTAGTGCAGCATGTCCTGTGTTCATCATTTTGTATGGGCAAAATAGCCTTGCATAAGGAGGAACATCTGCCCACTGGTTTCCTACCTATTCTGCCTCAGATTTCTTCAGCAGAGCCGGGACCCAAAGACTTTTAATAGCAAGCCTACTCGGGGAAAGCAGTCAAGTCTACAGAAACAGTACTGTAACTCTGCCAAAGGTACAGCCAAAATATAATTCTGTACAAATTCTCTATCAGAATCAGATGCTGGAAATGGAGAAGGGCAGCTGAACTCCCTGGGTCTCCTTGACTGATGGAGATCAAAGGAGCTGGAAAGAAGACCAGTTTTAAATCTATGAAAGAGAAACTCTCAGAAACTCCAAAACATTTGGGAATATTTTTTCAGAAAAAGGTGAGCTGACAATTGTTTATAGGCAGCTGTAAAAAAATCTGTTCTAGTTCTTAGTACTAATAATATCTTTCACAATTGTGCTTAGATAGCTCATGGTGTACAAAAAAAGAAAAAAAAAGTGTGGATGTTTACAGAATGATACAATAGCACCGAGATTACCTAGGTTCAGCTACCTAGAAGTGAGGTATCAAATTAGGCTGGTGGTCTGAGTATCTTCCTAAAGTAGAGAGTGCTTGCAGCAGAAAGTTTGTTACTCTTATTGTTAGAGTGCTGTCTTGAGGTATTACCTTCTGGGAGTACCCATTCTTCCCTGAGAGTGTTTTACCCTCTAAGGAAGTTCCATTCAAAAATAAAACAATCTGTTTATCACTTACTTAAGAATAATCTATTGAAGGGTTCTGTTATGGGAAAATGGACTATATTTTTTTAAAAAAGTTGTGAATTATAGCTTGTCAGCTGAGCATACTGATCAATTACTTACTGCACACTCCTCGTGATATTAATCTTGTGTTTTCTTCACCAAGGCTCAGCAGAATAAGCTGGAATCTTACAATTTTGTCTACTGGTAAACATGACACAAAGTTTCTGTGAAGGAAAAAAAATAATCACTTGTTTTTTTATATGCTTGTGAGAAATTCCATTAATTCCATAAATGTTATGTTTGCTTTTAGATGAAGCTGTATGTGACTTATGGGACATGAAGATGAATTAAACGTCTTGAATTGACTTTAAGCAAGAGTTAAAGTACACAGATGTAACATCTTTCATCCTGTAAACCACAGCTCACATGCTGTATAACCCCAGAGGTGAAATGACTCCATTTTTGTCTTAAAGTTCTCTAGACACCCAAACGCTGCTTCAAGACATGTCCAAGAACACTTCTGTCTTAACAGGCTCTGAGCCCTGGGGCTTCTTGAAGCTGTACAGCCAGCATTTGAACTTCACAGTTAGATCTCCTCTTTCCCTCATACTCAGCACTTCTGGAATATGAGGGCTCTTTATGAGCCTCCATCTGGGCCTTTCCAGATGGAAACAGCTGAAAATGCTAATAATTTTTACAAACCTTTTGCAAAGCATGTAGTGTTGATTCTCCGGAACAGCATTCAGCACAATAAAATACTTGCTAATACTGGTCTGCCTACACAAGCCCAGAAGAGTGATCTTGGTTTTACTAAAATTTTATTTTTAGCCTGTCACTTTTAAAATGCTTTCTTCACCTCAGAATTACTTGCAGGCTGAATGGCTCATAACAGCTCTTCTGGTAATTGCAACCTGGCTCAAAATTTTTGGCATTGGGCTGAGGAGAAATGTGCCAACCTGGGAAGCAGGGTCTTCTGATTGCCTGAGAGGAAACATTGGCAGGAGGCTAAGGCACTGTTGGGAAGGCATTTGAAAGCTAACGGCATATGAAATAGTGTATATGTGTTGGTTAACATAACACAGTATAATTATCTGTGTTTTCTGCAGAACAATTCAAGAAAAAAAAGAAATTCCCATTTCTAGCAGCTTCTCTTCCATGAACCTAAGTTTACAGACTTCCCGCAGAAACTTAATTTAAAGGCCACTTAAATCTTTATGACATTATGAAAGCCAGCCGATGTTTTACACAGAGATATGTCTGAGAACAATTTTTCAGCTGCTCCTTGTCTGGCATGCTGAGAAGTCCTAGGCAGTTCCACACATTCATAGTTTCATATGTTTCAGTTTCATACCATTTAAAGATTATCTGGGTAATGTGTACTTGGGGCAGCATCATAAGGCTTCTCTATAGTTACTGGAAAGCAAGTAACCCTTCTGACTAGCAAAGGTTGAGTCTGATCTTAGATAAGTTGAGGCAATTTTTAGTTTCCGTTGGCACTACAGCAATTGTGTTCCTACTTGAGATGTTGCAGATGCGGATGAAGATGGAGATGAATCGTGTCAAACTGCACCCAGTACCAGCCCTGGGCTTGCCATATCTTCACTCCACTAGGAATGAGTGATTCTGAAGTGAGTGGGTTTAGATTGCTGGGGTGAAAGGGAAAGCAATCAGTCCCCACATAAATAAGAGGGAAGATCACTAGGGATTTTGTTGTCAGACCAGAAGTCCAAGCTGTATTGAGCTGTAAAGGTTACACCCCCTGTATATCTTTGGTTTTCCATTTTCCTGTGTGCCTTTTACTGCAACTTACCTGTGAGAACATATCACTTAGAGCAAATCTTATAATTCACATGCTTATTCTCAACTTCTCGAGCAGTATGGACCTGTCCTGCAGCAACAGTCACTCTTTCACCAGCATCCACTAAGATATTTTCAGCTTACTATTAGAAATGTTCTTGCCTGTTTTTCTGCCATTTTGCAAGGAAGAAAGAAACAGGTGAAACACCCTTCAGGCTTCAGCAGATGGCCAGCAACGGCTCCCAGCTGCATACTGGATCAGGGGAAGTCACACAGGTCAGCCTGTCTGGTATACATGCACACATGCATGGAGCAAAAAGACTGTCAAAGACAAGTAAACTCAGCTGGAACATATTACCTCAAAAATCTTTCTTTTGAAATAGGCAGGGTTTGCATCACTGCAAAGCCACGCCTGGTCAACTGCCTTTGAAAACGTAGTGTGAAAAGGTAGTGTACATCCAGCTGCTTGTGTATTGTCAGACATTGCTGTTTGTCTGGGCTTCATTCTGCTTTAGGGGCTTGTAACCTGTACAACCTCTGGAAATCCGCTTGTTATGTGTGCCCACACTTCTAGCTAACAGGGGGCATGAGGACCTTATAGGCAGCATATTCTGAGAGGAAGGACTTGCTCCCTGCCTTTGATAGAGGTAACCCCACCCCCCCACCCCCCACCCCCTTCCCCTTGGACATATATCTCCCTGGACGTCACTGAATAGTGTTTGGCAAGGGGTTGTATTGTGCTGGAGCTTGTGCTGGGCAGCTTGGAAACTTAATTTTATGCAGTTGCAGATGTGACTTGGGACTGCCAGCTGGCATCAAAGGCCTGGGAAGACTCTCTTAGCCCCACATGACTGTTTTAACCTGTTCTGCAATCCCCCACAAGCACAGGTAGGGTAACAACACTACATAGGCTCTACCCAGAAAGCCTGTGGTATTAACATTTTAAAACTAGTGTTAAAAACATCTCTGATATTATATCTTTTCAGTTTTTCCAGGTGGGTTTTGTTATGGTTGTGCTATAACTAAGCATATCAGTTGAAAGCTTTTATGGTATTCATAAATCCATTAATAGCCATTAGAGATGGATGGTATATTTAGGCAATGCGGTTCACATTTTATCCTAGTTTTAAAAGACAATGGTACTAACTGAATATCAAAAATGTTCATAGAATCTGATAGGGATGAAACTAAAAGGGTTCCCTAAACTAAACAGGAGTGTTGTAGGAGGTACTGTAAACACAAAGGGAAATATATCCTCTCCAGAGTCCCTGACTGCTTTTAAAAAAGTCAGCTCTATTGAATTCTGTAACAAGAACAGATTTTCCTACTAAATACTTGCTGAAAAAAATTTTTAGGGCTTTCTTAAGTTAGACAAAACACAGAAAAGTAAAAGATTTTTCAGCTGTGCTGTGCATATACAGCTCCCACCAACAGTGACAGTAACAAGGGCACAAGATCACTGGGGAAATGAGTCCATTAAAAAGACCAGCCCAAGCTTTTGGTCAGGCGATAGCTGTTGAATCTAGTGGATGTGACTCTTGTTTCTACTCTACCAATAGACAATACTTATTTGTGTCTCAGGGGTCTGCATTATTTTCAAAAAGGCCTCTGCCTTTCGTGTAGCTTCCAGATCCTTTGATAAGCTGCTGGCATCTTGATTTCAGTAAAGCCTTGCCTTCGCTGTGCTCTAGCAGTTGCAAGGTAACTATGCATACCTGTCAATGATTTTAAGAGACATTCCTGAACTCCTAAATCATTTGCTGCAATGTTTCAAAAAGGACACAAGGGGAAAAAAAAACATTTACTGGTTTTCAGAGCTAGGCTAGTGGGAGTGGGGATGCAGAGCACTGTGCGTCCCTTGCCCAGGCGTGAGCCATGTTTTTAGTGAGGCTGATGGGGCCAGTGGGGTTGCTTTGCATGGACAAGCCTCACCCACCCTGGTGCTCTGGGCTCCTTCTGTATTGTTGCACTGGAGGCTGGTTCTCCTCCTCCTCCTGATTAAACTCAAACCAGATGGTACCTCCCAAAGCGAACAAATGCTTCTTCCTTTATTTAGCACAAGGGTAATCCATACAAAATGTTAAAAATGCAAAGTATAAAAAGTGGTGTGATAAATGCAGTTCCATGGCAAAGCAGTCACATGACTATGAGAAGGCCTGTTAGATACATCTTGATAAACAATCAGGCAGCTTTAAATCTTTTCCACGAAAAAAGAAATAAAGAACACATTTTCCCTTTGAAGTTTTGTCAAGTGTAGCAATCACAGATTGTACTATTTTTACTAACCTCACTAAGTATTTAACATACCTTTTTTCCATGTTTTCTCTTTTTTTTTCTCCAAGACAGCTGTTAATAGGCAGCTTTCGGGTACTCCGCAAAAAGAAATGTTGGAGAGGCTTTTGGATATATTCTCCCATTGTCTTCTGCGTTGCAGTGCAACATGTGGGTAGGATTTCCTATGCCAAAAGGACTCCTCTGTGCTATTAGTATCAAGAACAACTGATTCCATTGTAGCAATGGAAAATGTAAAATATCAGCTGCAATGGGGCTGATTTTTCAATCTCATACTGGAGGGTAGATGTGAGGAAAAATCATGGCTGCATCGGATTATCTTACGTAGCATTAGATGGCAGAAACTGCAGTGCTTTATAAATCCGAAGTACCCAAAACAAGGGTTTTCTAGTGGCAAAGCCAGTTTCTTCCAAATCAGACTTGTTCCCTTGGCAGCTGGTGGCTGTCACCCCATGGATGGAGTCTGCCATTTGTACAGCCCGTTCAGCCAAGAGCTGAGAAAGAACATCACAGATTTTGTTTCATCTCCAGATGTTCTGTGTGACAAGCCCTTGCCATAGCTCAAATGAAGCCCTTTGAGGCCAAAGCATGACAATCTAAAGGAACACTGCCAAATGTATGAAAATGTTCAATGTATTTTACACAAATCTGAACATCTGTGGTGCTCAAGGAAGATTTCATGGAGCTCTGTAAATATTGTTACATGTAATTAGCTTCACAGAATGGGTACATTATTACCCCCAGTTTATGGCTAGGGAGATTGGCACAGAAAAGATAACTAATTAGCCCTTGGGAAACAAAAATATTTTATGTCCCAGAGGGAAGCAGAACCCAAGCAAGTCAAGCAGTAAACCTGTCCATCTCTTTTTTTCCGTAACACCATTTTGTGGAACTACTGTTTCTAATTTGGAGGAGATGGCAAACAACAGTTCATGGTTACAAAGTGGTGTTGTGCTTTATAGCAATAAAATGGGAAGGGAAACACATTTCTTCTCAGATCTCCTTCTCGTAGGTATCTAACAGCAACTGCCAATTCCAAGAACACAAGGTATAAATTCATGTAATTCATTATTTGGGCTTCAAAAGAGACAAGCCTTTTAAAGGCTGTGTGCTTCTTTTTAAAAGCGTATTTCTCTCTTTTGCCTTCTAGTTTCTCATTCTGTATGATACACTTAAAATATATTTTTAGCTTTTCTCCACAACCACTGTAATTAAAAGCATCCCTGTTGTTGAGAATGAATGCTGAAATCTCTTTCAGAAAGGAGCTGGGGTTTTCTGGAAAAGGTGATTTCTGTGAGGCTTGCCATAGCTATCTGGCTCAGTGTTATTTTTGCTTCCTTTGGTTATCAGTATAAAGTTTTAAAACATCCATACCTCTTCACAAGCAACACGGAAGGAGAAAGTGAACAGGACCTTTCTGCTGCTCTCAGATCACATAGCTGTAAACACTTCCATCTAGGGTGTTGATACAGGTCTCTGGGTTGTCGTCTGCTGACTGACCAGGTTGAAGACATCTCCCACGTACGTGGCAGTCCCTCCTGGCTCTGGCAGATGCTGCAATGCTCAGGGGGAAGTGACGGCTAGAATAAAAGTTCCCCTATAATATGGCTTGGAGACAACATTCAGGAGTTCCATGGCTGCCCAGTACCACCATATCAATGTAGTTTACATAACTTTAGTGAAAAAACTGGTGCTGCTCCAAGAAACATTTAGTTGTGCCTTATCACACCTGTGCAACCCTCACTGTTACCTGGAGATGCATGGAGGCAACCAGATCCTGAGCAGTGCTGGTTAATACAAGAGTAGCAAGAGCCCTGCCAAGCATTTACGAAAGGGAGTCCCAGGCTCAGGGGAATGCAGCTTGGCTTCCAGATCCTACCCTGAGCTCTGAGGCTGTTAAAAAGAAACAGATTTTGAAAAAGTGTCACGACAGTAAAAAAGCTTTCAAATTTGTTTTGAAGATTTTGACACCTGAAACAGTGTAAAACATGTATGAACAGATGTCTTGGTCTTCCCGCATGGGAAGGAGCAGACCCATGGATGTATCGAGGTGGTTTATCAGTTGAAAGATGTGGAGTATCTGTGTGCTTCACACCGCTATGTTCGGTTTTACCCTTGTTGCAAGGATGAAAAGCCGTGGTGCAAAGCAGTGGGGATTTCTGTCTGAATCCAGATACATCTCCACATGTGTGGTGGGGGAATGGGCAGTGGGGGTGGGAGGTCCCATGGGTGGGGCCAGGAGGATCACGGAAGTGGTGCACGGGGTCCAGGGCCCCAGTGACGCTTCATAATTGCCACAACAGGCCAACAGCCCCCCAGTGCCTTCTAAGTCACACCACTGGCAAACAGCACCATCTCAAGCTGGCTGAGCGAAGAAGGTGCTTACAAACCCAGAACAGCTTTCTGGAGCCAGTGGTCAAAGAGCGTGGGGCAAAAAAAGATCCCTCCTGAAGGGCTGAGCCCTGTTTTGGATGTGGGTTAGTGTGTGCCCTTCTCACAGCGTCAGGGGTCTGAGCAAATGGTCTGAGCACAGGTAAGTTGTACAAAAAATGCCTGGCAGCAGGCAAGCATGGCTGCTATTGTAAAGTTTGGGCAGGTAATGCAAGAGCAGATACTAGATTCACAATCCATTTGAAGGGACACTACCCAATTTCTATATACTGCTGTATTATCAAAAATTGCAAACTAAATCAACTAAAACTTACACCAATTCTTTAGGGAGACTTTTGTGGGAAGGAAGTGTTTGTAATTCCAAAACCCAACAGAATCAGAGGAAATAACACCTAACTATTGGAGATAATATGTTATACCGAGATTGTGTTTCTATGGAAGGGAAAGAGGCAGAGCTTCTTGAAAATGCCTGCAGTCCCACTGGGAAAAGACAGTGCTCTGCAGAGTGACTTTCCAGCTCTGGCAGGAAAAGATGCTTGCTGTGGGATCTCTGTGGCTATATGATTTTGCATGCAGACTACAGTTCTGCCTTCCCCATCTTTAGTATACCAGCCAGCTGCTAATCTCAGGAAATGAAGGCAGCAAGCTGGGGGGAACTCCTGGTTTTGTTTGTGGTGTTTTTTGGAACAAAAGTAGAGACACTGCTGGTTTTTGCCTGCTCTGGGCACATTCCCAGTGGCTTGCACAGCATCGCATGGCAGCACCATGGAAACTGCAGAAACAGGCATGAGGGAAACTGCAGTAATGTACATTCTGGGCTGTAGCAGTGCAAACATTGGTTTCACTGCACCGAGTGCTGCGGTTGCAAATTCAGCAGTGCTCGTGCATCACAGAGATGCAAGATAGAGGAAACCAACTGGTTAGTCGTATCCTGCTTCTTGTGAGGCTCCTTCTGACCGGCCAGCGTCTCACGTATACAGTGGCAGGAAAATCATTGCCAAGCACACTGTGAATCCCACTAGAGCTACTACCGTGTAAACTAAATGATAAACTGAATTAGAGATACTCCAAATACTTCATTTCATGTTAATAAAGACTGAATGCTCCTTCAGGTGCAGCAGTTTTTGAAACATATTGGACATTATAAACCCTGAATTCGGGGTTTTACACAGAGCATTTTGGAAGGCTAGACCCTGGCAATGCTGGTTGAACAGCCCCCCTAAGCCAGAAACCCAAATGATGCTTTCACGATCAGCTGAGATGTGGGAACAGAGACTCATAGAATCGTTTAGGTTGGAAAAGAGCTTTAAGATAATCGATTTCAACCGCTAACCTAGCACTGCAAACTCCACCACTAAGCCATGTCTCTAAGTGCCACATCTACATCTTTTACATACCTCCAGGGATGGTGACTACATCCCGGCTGTGTGACAAAGCTGCTGTGGCTCCTGGTCCCCCCCTTAGGTCAGCACTACCTCAACAGAGATTATCATACAAATGTTCACATTCAAGAGGCTCCCCCAGCGTCCCGCAGACCCAAACCACTATAGATACAGTGGTGTGACTACGTTAACGATCTTGGCACTGTTTTCCATTGCATAATAACAAGGAAATGCTCAAAACCTGACAAGTGAGAAGCACAGGCTGTTCCTGCTCTAAGGCTGTGAGCACCAGATGTCACTGCTGTCCAAGGAAAATGCAGCGCCTCAAGGGCCCCAGCAACTGCTGGGGAAAAAGTAATTTTTGTTTTTGTATTTGAGAAAAAGTAGGTTTTGGTGGTGGCAGAGAAATAGAAGAAGACAACCATGTTATAAATACAGGTATAAGTATAAACATATATAATACAAATTTTATGTGGACAGCATCTTTTATTCAGAAGGAAAACAGATCATTTGTATGATAAATTGCAGTCTATTCCTAAGGATCTAATGGATAGATTCCTAATGATCTAAGGATCATCTTTTTTAGCACGCAGTGATAGAGCCCTCATCTTGTTTCAGCTGAAGACTCCCATCTTGAAAAGGGCTTCTGTACTGAAACTACTCAATGTTATTTCCCTAATTAACAGCAATTTTACATAACTGATATAACACAATTTAAGACAAGTGGGGCACAAATAATTAGGAAACACCAATATGTAAGTACAGGGCATACTAAAATAGAAAGAAGCCTATGGGAAACATGCATACCCCTCCAAAACCTCTAATTTCCTTGTTAACTCATCTTTCTTACACTTTTTAACCTTTTCTCCCTATTTCTTTCCCTCTACACCCTAAATACCTTTATCTCCTCTACTCTTCCAATTTAAATGTGTTCTGAAATAATGGCAGATGTTGTGAGTTCAAAAAACGAGAGCAATAAGTAAGAAATACAAATTTATACCCAGAGCCAATGAATCCTTGTATTTCTTCATGTCTGGATTTCATCATTTGCTGATTTGTAATGTAGAAGAGCAGTGTGAATGAAAAACAAAGTTCTGGCAATGGGTTTTTCTTTCTTTTTTTTTTTCTGTCTTGTAACAAATGACGGCTTCTGTCAAAATAACTCCCCATAAAACCTTACATAGCTCCCTTGTGAGTTCTTCCTATGCCAATTAAGTTCAAATGAAGTGTAGTGGCTTTTTATTTACTTTTTTATTTATTAATTGTGTCCAGACAGCTTCTGGCTACCATTAGAAATTTTCAAATAAAACAGACAGTTTATTAATCTGTGTCAGCTCTGCTCAGAGTCCCCTCCAGGATAAACTAGATGTGTTCACCACCATGTCCTAGACAAGGGCCTGAGCAAACATGAGACATGCATCCTGGCCAAAAAATCAACAAGATGGGATACAGGCAGACCAATGGCAGAAATGAAAATCACAGGTAGGCAGACGTCCTCCTGGTGGGTAGGTAGGAGGCAGTTACATGCTGAAATACCTCTGCTAAAAATAACAGGTAAAAGAATATCCCTGCTGACCTCCTGCAAAGAAAGAGGGGGTCGGGAGGTAGTTTGGTATCTGCCATGCCTTCTCCCAGCAGTGGGCTCAAGGCTGAGTTCTGCAATCACCCTCTAACAGGAGGACTTTCCACTGAAACAGGTGGGTGATTATGCACCCGCAGAGGTTCTTTGCAGGGGTGAAGCTCAAAGGATAACACTGTTGCTTTTGCAGTTGCAAGGGAAGAATACAGATTCAAGGCCCTGAGTGAGCTGCTCTTGACCCTGCTTGGAGTAGAGGGGCTGAACTAGAGACATCTAAAGGTTCTCTTCCCACCTCAGCCATGCTATGATCCATAAAATCTTTTCCATTCCTAATTCCTAGTCTCATGAAATATGCTACAGAGAAAAGACAGAGAACTTGTCATTCTGGTTTACACCTTTGCAGAGAAGAAAAAACAGTGAATTCAAAGACATGGTAGTAGGATCAAAGCACTCTAAGAAAAGAATGTGACCTCATGGTGGCCTACTGAATTTGCTCTAGCTTAGTTTAGAAGCTTCATCTATTTTCACCCAGTTACTTCAAGTGCAAAATTATCCTGTTAGGAATGGGTGTCAGCAGGTTAAAGAGCTGCAGACTGATAAATGCAGATCTCCTCAGTCAAGCCTGAGAGGCACTTACATGCCACATGGGCTGCCAACAGGACAATCTATCAACTCTGTAGGTGTCCAGACCATAACTGAGGTAAGCTGGCAGATGACAGGTAATTATTTATAAATTGTGAATAACAACATGTGTGACCACACAGCTAATATCAGACGATGTGTTTTCCTTTCTGATGTAAAAAAATTGATTTAAAGGTGAGCTGAGGTAAACCGGAGAGTTTTGGGTTGTTGGCATTTTTTAGGGTTTAACAACCCTGTACATAATTACTGAGAGCAAAGATCATATAGTTAACATGAATTTAGTTTAAAATAATGTTTTTGATAACTGGTTGTGCTATATTAATTCAGGGGCCACATTCAGGGACCATTTCCCTGAGTAAGACAAATGCCTCATGAACAACCTGAAACAGAACATTTTGCTCAATTCTCCTTCTGACATCATTACTACAGAGTAAGGGCATGCTGCTTTCTTCTAACTCAGTGATAGCAAAGTCTACTGTTTTGATGTCAATCCTCGTGCTCTTGGTATGTTTGGTACCGTCCCATCATTCGCTTTTCTTCTGATTTCTGTCCTGTATTTCCCCTCTTCTCAGCTTATTTTCTTTTATCTGGTCAAGTTTATGTCTTTTCCATAAACTTCATGTGCGTTCCTCATTTTTCTCCTCTACTTAGACATAAGCTCTCCTTCACCAGGGCCAGTTCAGTAAATATCTGAGACTTGTTGAATCACTCATTAATATCACTCCACAGACTTTTCTTGAACAACTGTTTCCAACAGCACATCAGCACATCATGACTGCCAAAGAAGGCACTCAAAGGGAAACAAACTGCCACTCAACATGCCCAGCATGACACCAAACACATGTGATGTCATTCCACAACCACAGGACTTACTGTTACTCTGTTTTAATTTTCCCCAGCCACTGGTACTGGACAGGCAGCCTCACAAAAAACAGTTAGTTAATGGGAGCTATACAAGCCAGAGAGCCTGAGCTAATAGCTTTAGAAAGTTGTGATTTAATTTCACCCTGGCCAGCCTGAAAGTCATGTCAAATGACCTGACATTACACAGGCCCAGACAAACAGAAGACATAAGAGCATGATTTTGTAAGAGGAATTGAGCTTTTATAATAAACTTAAGGACCAAAAGGTGAACCGCAAAGGTTACAGAGAGCATGTGGAAAGACACTGCCTACTTCTTTTTCAGGATAAAAGGGAAAATATTTGCCTTCTTTCCTCTAGCTGGGAGCATGGCAGAGCTCTCTCTTATTAGGTAGGAAAATCATATGACAAATCAAAATCTGGGAGCTTGATTTTGTCTATAAAGTGGCAATCCAGATGTACAGTCTCTTTCTAGCCCTTAACAAGCAGTCACTTGAGCACTATCATGGACTATACACGGTAGAGTATTTAACCTATGCCTTTTCAACAACACACAGCACAGCAGCTAGGACAGGAAGATCTAGGTCAAGCAGAGTGAGACAGACGTGGTTCTGTAATGGCTGCTTGTCTGAAAGAAGAAATGAACAGTTAGCTATGCTAACTTTCCCAAGAAAAAAAGGACACTGTCATCAGTATTATCTGCTTGAGCTAAAATTCAGAGGAAATGAAATTGCAGTCTCAGCACATTCTTCTCTGTGGCTTTCCATAATGGATTGGTGCTAGAGAGCCCAATGAGCTCCAATAAGAGTAGGCACAAGCACATACCTGTACCACCTTTCCACTGACTTCCTAGCAGAAGGCATCTCCTTCCGGATGCATCCCTGTCTCTTTTTTTTTTCTACCCCTCAGGTCAGACCTCTATCTTTGCCTTGCTTATTTGGATCTATTTTAAACAACACATAGAAGGTTTCTTCTGGGGTGTTTGGTCAAGAAAGAAAGTCCAAATAAGATTATCTAATGAAAATATGACAGGAAGTGTTTACCTCCCAGCAACCCCTTATTAATGAAATTCTAGTCCTCCCTAAAAGACACAAAACCTTTATTTGTTATACATGCTGTGCCATAAGGCTTCCTCTACTTCTAGTCATACAGATTCAACTTGCTGCCTTGTCTTTCCATGGTGCTTTGTGATGGGTGCTGCAGGGAGAGGTCCAGAGTGTGCACCAACCCCATACCTCTGCCATGGCCAAACAGGATATTCCCAGTGTTTATGACAGACTAACAGTACAGTGACAATAAGTTTGCACATGTGCTCCAGGCATGCATGTGCACATGTTATGGAAAGGCTCTGAAAATATTCCTGTTAAGTATTTCTTCTATCACTCTGTGTTTTCAGACGCATGCTAACAATTCGAGATATAAAGTATTTACTGCTGTGGACATCATCTCCAATTCTCAGTCAATCCACAAAACCCTAAAAGTTTTCACACCGATACTCTCCCCTGCATATACTTTCTTCAAAATTTGTATTCCATAAATTTTCTATCTTCAAAATTTGAGCCTGGTTGTGACAGGCTTGTGGCATTGTATGATCTCATTTCTGTTATCTGGGTTTGATAAACAGGAAAGCATTTCCTGCAAGAATTGTTGCATGTGCATTTTTTGTAATAGTCTTATGGGAGATACTAAATCCTTTTCTTTGGGCATTCGTGCCAGTGAAATACAATCACTTCAGTGTTTAAGGAGAGATTGAAATGTTGAAGGAAAATAGACAATGGCATAAGCATACATATTTCCTTGCACTTATAGAAGATTCTTGGATTATTTTTTCAGTTCTGATCTTCTGGAGTGTTAAATGGATTCATAAATTTGTATATGCCCACAAAGAGCAAAATCTCATTTTAGTTGCTCACAGAAATGTGATTTATCCTTACAGATTTCATTGGAGCTTCATATTTCAGCTCAGGTTATCAGCACTAGAATCTGTAGGACAGAAATAGGAATGCCATGGTTTTTTTTTTAAAAGACTGATTGGTTTTCTGCTGAGTTCACTAGATGTGCAAAGAAATATGCCAAACGTCTCTGTATTTTAACCACAAATTTGCATTTTATCATTGCCTCATTCCAATTTGCTTATTTCTTTTTCTTTCTAGAGGCCAAAGGACAGTTTTCTCTTACAAGAAAAACACACTTCTCATCAGAAAACTTTAAAAGCTATCAAAAGAAAGAATTATAATGATAATTAAAAAATACTTACTTTGGTTAGAGAATGTACTATCATCTATGAACAGAATACACATGGAATTATGAACCAAAATAAATAATGAAGAAAAATACATTTTAAAGGGTCACTTGAATTTCTCAGCAATTTTCTATTCAAGTCAACCCATAGAAGACTATTGTAGTGTTGGCAGTTCACAAAATTTAAGCTTTAAAATTTCAAAAGTCGGTGCTCTGCTGTGAAACTTGAAATTGTCTTATTTGCAAGTCTTAGGCTGAAACATCACCATGATGTTGAGAAGTGTCCACTGTACGTGCAAGTGCAAGTGATACAGTTTCTTTGGGGACACAAACCACCCAATCGAGAATAGAAATGGTATCAAAAGTCTCAGTTTCAAACCAAAGTAACCCAACAGTGAACATTTAGAAATTCCTAAATGGAGAACGTTTAGTATTGTTAACATTGAAAGTAGGAGTGTTAAAACCACTGGGTACAGCACTTGCCATAAACAACATAGAAGACTGTTGCACAAAAGAGTTAAAAAACTTCTCAGGAAAGTTTGCTTCAGAAAAGTGTGTGTGATCTATCTCTTTTCCCTCTGCAAGTCAGAGTGAAGGGAAGAGGGAAGATAGCCCAGGGCTATTGCTATTCTTTAGTATAAAGACACCCATCACTCCTACCTGTAGAAGGTCTTTACTTGAGCATGACAAGAGCTAATGCACCTATACATTGGATGTCCTGTTATTAATGGCCCTGCTAATAGCTGGTGACAGTGAGAGAGTGAATTTCCACAGTTCACAGCCCTTTGTAAGACTTCTTCTGGAACATTTCTCTCCACTATCATCACCCAGACTCCCCCTCTGACCTCTTTATCAGTCAGTGAGTGGTACCAGAGGCTTAAGACACACAATTGTGGCAGTGGGCCATGTGTGCTCTGCAGGGTGGCACAATGCAGAGGAAAAAATTAGAAAAAACCCATTGCTTTAAGAAACGCAAGTCTGTGTTAATATTTCATGAGGTAATGATGTCATTTAGTTTCACCTTCTCCTTTTGCACTTACTAACTTCACATGAATATTCATATTTCATCCTCAAGTGAATCTTGGTATTTACAGCTATGCAACATGATCTGCAACTCACCATGGGCAGTGAACATGCTGCCGTTGACTTCAGTGGGCTTTGGATTGAGTTCGTATCTACCTTAGAGCCCTGGCTCCCTTGGCCTTAGCCATGAAACCACAGTCTGAATCTGACTTACCTATATAGACATGGAATTTAAAAGTAACATCAAATGAAAATGCTGTTGTTTGCTTCTACTTCTGCCTCCCTTTTAAGAGCAAGAGAAGTAGGTGCTCATTGCAGTCCACCTACAATTAAAGGTAAAATCAATAGCTACAGGTTACAATATATTTTAAGCATGCTTTGTGCTTGGCAAACCTTAGAAAATGGAAGCTTTTCACTCCTGTCTTTTTACTCTACAGATGAAGTGGTTGAGCAAATCCCTGTTGTTTGGTACAGATAACGTTACACAGAAGTTGCTGAAGAACAGTACTGGCTCTTGGACTGCACTTGGTGTCTGCAGGAGCAAGACCTCCAAAGTCTTGCACTTGGCCTTTCATAGACATGTATCTAAACAAGGGGATGCTGCTGTTGGCTGTAACAGGAAGGGTGGCTCTAACAACGCACTGCTCCATGTGAGACAGCAAAGGCATCAAATCTCACTATTCCATATCTTGAAATTGCCAAAGCCTCTTTGAGATGCTTCTTTCACCGCTTACACTATTAAAGGTTACTGTACTTCCCCAGAAAGCTGAAGTGGTAAGGTGAGCAAAACTGTCCAAATGTCTTTCTCTAACAAGGGACAACAGGACAACCATGTAAGTACTTGACTGTCAACTTATAGTAACTCTGGCTTTGAGTTTGCATTTTGAGCTGTTCAAAAAGGTTTAAAATACTCCTTTTTTTTTTCTTTTCTTTTTTCCCCCAAGACCATCAAGGATTTTATATTGCATAGCAATTTCCATAATTAAAAGATCAATGAAGCTGTTTTCAAGTTTGCTTTACAGTAGAAGTAATTTCAGTCTTTCTGTTACTCATTTTGGTGTT